>NC_089586.1:59067776-59235089 GCF_019320115.1 Miscanthus floridulus | reverse complement strand
GGCAGCGGCTGCGGTTTTGAACGGTGATGACCTAGGAGGATGAAAGAGCTTGTGGTCAATTTCAGAATAAAACAACTTTTATCCCGAAATTGAGGGGGCATGTGTTAACACTGGATTTTGGTCGATTCTGGAAGATGACAGGTGGACCCACATGCGGGAAGAAGGGTATTCGGCAAACAAAGCAAGCGGTCGGCTAAATACATTGCGGTCGGTTACTCCAGAAGGCGGTGACTCCATTCGGGAATAACAGAAGATGGCAGGCAAGGCCGATCGAAAAGGTGAAAGTTGTAATAGTAAAGGACTCTAAAAGTTTAGGGTAAGGAGTCGTGAGTTTCCAAGTTTATTTAAAGGTTCCTTTGTAAATCGTAGTCCTCTAGGACTCATGTTTTGTCTAGGGTATAAATATTGACCCTCAACCATTGTAATAAGGGTTCACAACCAAATCAATACAACCGGCCCCGTGCCAACTTTCAAGTCCTTTTGTCGTGTCGTCGAGTTCTTCGAGAGGAGTCATCGATCCGTCGACCTCCGTAAGTTCCGACAACCTTGTTATCATGTTTAGTATCATGCGGTGGATTTAGACGTGATGCAAGTAGTCTTGTCTGTTTTCAATGATTGTGCGGCGGATCTTTGCTTAACAATCAAGAAGTCTTTGCTTATGCTTCGTTTATGAGTAGATACCGTGCGGCAGGCGTTTGCTCGATATGCTTAGTGAAAGCAAGATAGTTATCGGCTCTATTAGATATGGCAAAATCTAAATAGATTCATTAAGTTATCCAGTGTTGCATGTTTTAAATATTTTATATATTTGTAACACACTTCTGCCCAATCTAGATCGATATTGTTCGGCCCTCTCTTATGGTTTTATTCGTGCTTCAATGATCATTATTTTCGTATTACCTTCGCGAATAGACAATACACTCGTAATGGCTGAATTATTTTAATCTAGATTATCACATGTTGCGGGTTCATGCATGATAATTACGTTTAAGCCTTGACGGAACTAGGTGTCGTGCGGCAGATGCAGGTTTTAGATTGGTTTAGTCGTGCTTATTTGCACGTTCCTTCTTCATGGATCCCAACTCGGTCAGATTGCTGAGCTTGGTTATGCATTAATTCATAATTAGTTTCACTTGTTCAAACATGTCTTCTCATGTACATGTATTCGGCAATTAGGCCTTTACGTGCATTCATCTTACGATTAGCCGAATGGTTTATAAACTTGTTGGCAGACAGCTCTTTATAGCTGTATGTCGTTGTAAGTGGCTTCAGGGCCGTATATGAGGAACTGTCTGGTATTACCCGACATGTTCCGGTTTGACATTTAATTGTTCTATCCCTTGTTAGTTTTTAGGTCAAACTGACTGGCACGCTTCCGGATAACAAAGCACCCGGGAACCCGATTGAAGCTACGCTTTTCGGCTTGCTGTGTGTGAGGCACAGTGCGTCACATTTTGTGTCAACACCTACCCAACATGCCTACTGGAGCATTGTGATGCCCATGTGCACCACAGAGCCAGCCAATGCCGCTGCACCCGCGCCATTCTCGCACACCGGTTGTGCTCGAGCCGCCGTTCGCCGTGACCAGAGACTTAGGATGCACCATCCGTCACCCTGACTCCACCATTGCAGTCGCCATGGCACAGGGAGGCTTTTCCCCACCTCAATTGGATGCCTAAGCCGTTGCGAGAGCTCGCCGGTGAGCACGTCGCCAACGGGAGTGCGCCGTGGAAGAAATAGAGGAGAAGGGGGCAAGGTGGGCAGCGCAGCCCTGCACCCGGTGCACATGAGCCGAGCCGAGGAAGAATGATGATGGGCATGGTCCTCCATGGACCCTGCCTTAGGACCATGGACCAGGAGCGCTGGTCCACCGTGAGCCACACGGTGTGAGCCGTGCTGTGGACGAAGCCCAATAAGAGCCCACGACCGTGACGTGGCTGCGCCACAGCACGCCACGTGTCTGACCCGACCCAAGCCCACCAAGGCCCATTTGAGACCCGACCCGTATTGACCATTGACCAGTCAATGTTGACCTGGCCCCACATGACAGTGGCACAGCCACCCTGGACCCACCTGTCAGTGACCCAATAGCCTCTGGCCCCACCTATTGGAATTGATGATGATGCTGACGTCATGCTGACATTAGCTGGACCCCACCTATCAACTTGGAACCAAGATGATGATGATGCTGATGTCATCATGCCACGTGGACCAGTCACACCGTGACACGTGTCAGCCCAGGATTAATTCAGCCTTTTTCATTATTAAAAATGGAATTAATCTTCGAAAATTCATAACTAATTCATACGACCTCAGAAAAATATGAAACCAGGACCAAAATTCATCTAAAATCAAGCTCTACGCAATGGACCCATGTTTGAGTGCATCTGGTTCTTTTGAATTTTCATTGCTTCTTTGTGCTATTCTATAGACGTCGCTAACGCGACTATAATGCGGTCGTTTGTAGACTTGGAGGAGAACCTGACAGACGAGGACCGTGAGTACCGTGAGGAGTATGGAGACGACTACACTGAAGGTGCCACATCCCACCCAATCTCGTAGCACCTATTACGCATGGCTAATATAGAACTGCTATCACTTTACTTTACTGCTACAATTATATTATGCTAGGACTTGCATGGTAGTATGCTTGCTTGAAAGCCTTTACCTTGACGCAACCTTACCCCTACATACCCTACTATTAGGATAGACACACGCTTACTGCTATACATTTCATTACTTATACTACGCTTATACTACGTGCGTGGTGGATACTGGTGTTATCTGGACCATGGGGAGAGTGCTGCGTGTGTGACTCAGGTGTGTGGAGGGTGAGGGTTGTGTCGAGCAAGTTGGAGTATATGATGAGCCTGGGGCAAGTCTTGCCATGTGGTGCTACCTGGGCACTTGGATATGGATACCTGTGGTGGGTAAAATGGTAATTGGAGGTGGCCTTGGGTGTGAACCTCGAGGAGGTGGAGCCCAGGGTGGAGGTGCTGTGGTGGCACGGTAATTGGAAACCCTGATGGAGACATTCTGGCTTGGTCATCCCTAAGGACTTACTAGTACTCAGATTCACCGAGAAGCCTTACGTCCCACTCACCCTATATGATGCAGGACGGTCGGACTACTTGGTAGAGTGATGCCACTACTGCTAGGCGAACGTGTGCAAGGAGGTATGGGGTGTGCGGTTTCCCCCACACCCTATCGAGACTTTAGGAGGCCTTGTGGACCTAGCTCCTGACATCCGAAAGGCCCCGGCTCTGTCTACGACTCACAGTATCAGCCATCCCAGACTAGACTTGGGATGTTCCAGGGCTGAGAGGTAGGGTGGCATCGTTCTAGGCTAGCAAGCGGCCAGAATCTACCTAGATGGGGCACCATCAAGGATGGCTATCTTGTGGGTATGTAAAACCTCTGCAGAGTATTTGGTTGATCGATCGATACATATGCCGACTTGTCGGTTATGGACCTTTCCTGGGTTTCGCTTAAACTAGATAGTGAGATGAGTCATTCTTTTCTCCCCCTGGAAGTGAGTGTCGGTCGTAGCCAGGGGTTACGGGCCTTGAGATAGTGCCGAGAGGGAGTTGGCCTATCGACCGAGTGATGGTATGGTATGGTATGGTATGGTATGGTGATGGTATGGAGATGGTGGTATGTCGGTCCCAGGATCGAAACCTAGCTCGGAAAAGGAAATGGAGTGGAATGTGTGTGGGAATGGTGTTAAGACTTGACAAATATTACTATTTACTTGATATGCTATTGCATAGGAAACCCCAGCTTTATAGATTCCTTTGACTATGTCCCACTTGCATCCAATTTCCATAAAGCAATGCTCATAGGGATGGGAGTGGCCAGTACAAATCGTACTGATAAATTTTGGCACACAGGTTCTGCTGAGGAGTATAGCTCTGAGGAGTTTGACGGATGAGGGGTTCGTGCCTACGGTCGAGTTTGGCGATCTTATCTTCAAGCTGTTCTGAATGAATGCTACTTTTGATTCCACCAATGCGGCGATGTAATAAATTATGTAATTCCACACTATTTGTACTCTGATATTATCGTTGTATGGATGTGATATTTGACTGGAATTTGGGTAATATGATCTACCATGGTCTTATTACACTTCGACTCTGTGGATTTCCCTTCGTGAAATTGGGGTTGTTTCAGCTTTGTTCCTTCATCTGGCAGTTCTGGGTTGATCCTCGTCGCCTGTCCTGAGACTGTCCGGTGCAGATCAACACCATATCCAGCATCACATTGATCTTGGGTAGACAGATGCCTGCCGGCATTCTCTGCTCCATGTTGTCCCGCCGTGCTGCTGATTTCCGCTTTGGATGCACTGCGTCCGTCCTTTGAAGAAAACAGTGTAGCCGAGGGCTGTTTGTCCTTCCGAGTAGCAATTTGGGACACATAGTCGTTTCCAGAGCCTAGCCGTGTTCGGGTTCCTCTGTGCTACTTTGCTTTTCGTGGTACCAAGTTCGTTGGGTCTTGTAAGATTTGTAATCTTCTATTTTTGAAGTCACTTGTAATGGAAAGAATCTTGTCTTCTGAGTTGTCATTTATTTTTCTGCTATAGTTCGGTTGTTCATGAGATTCCCGAGTTCTTTCCATAAGAACCGAGTTCTTATGTTTCTCGTGAGGTAGCCCTTCTTTTCTTCATGGTTGACGGGTTGTTTTTTTGCAGTAATCTGATAACTCCACCGTAGTGCTGGATGGATAAGTCTAAAATCTACCCATTGAATTCTACCGTTGTGTGGATTTGTGCCCTCCGTCATTTTAGCTGTGTTAGTAAATGGACCGTTGCGTTCTCATATGGTGCTTTAATGGGCCTGGTGGGCCATTTTTATCGCTGTAAAATCTATTTAAAGACCCTTCATCTTCTTTTTGTTTACTGCTCTTCTCTTGCCTTGAAAACCTAGCTTTTAGAATCCGCCATCGCCATTGCCACCGCCGTCTTAGCACCGTCATCCAAGCCTTCTCTTCCCCTAGTTCCTTCTTGCTTCCATTAGTACATGGGTAGGAAGAAGGCTGCGACCAAGTCTCAGGCAACCTTCATGGATGAGGAGTCGTCTCTTTCTGTGATCGAGAACTAGGAGTTCGTGGCCATGAGGGCTACCCAGAAAGCTTGGCCGGCTCTGACAACAACTGAAGACCAGCTCCATGAGCTTACCAGCGATGGTCTGATCCAGAGCAAGGGCATTGCTAAATGGAGAGTTCCAGGCGACCATCGGGTCCCTGCTCCAGGTTCTGGTGAGATTATCTTTTTCGTCTCTTTTATCCGTGCCGGTCTTTGCCTTCCTGCTTCCACCTTCCTTCATCAATTTCTTGGTTATTTTGTGGTTAGTCTGAACCATCAAACTCCCAATGCCATCCTCCATCTTTCTATTTTTGTACATCTCTATGAAGCTTTCCTTGGAATTCCTCCTCTTTCTCTTTTCCGTCACTTCTTTTGTTTGAAGCCTCAACCCCACCGTGAAGATACCAACATTCTTGGTGGCTGTGGGATTCAGTTTTGCTAGGGTCTGAAAAGCAAGTTCTTTGACTATGACCTGGTTGATTCTGTGAGGGATTGGCATGCTGATTGGTTCTATGCCACCAATTTGATTCCTTCTCTCAACGTGCATTCTAGATCTGGTCCCTCGGTTAACGACCGGTGGGAAAAGAACTCCCTGACTCCAGTCGAGCTCTAGGCGATCCAGCCATTCCTTGAGCAGATAAGCACTCTGAAGCAGTAGGGCTTCACCTATTTCGGAATCATCTCAAGTTTTCTTCGTCGTCGTGTCCAGCCTTTGAAGGAGCGAGAGAACTTTGGCTTCGAGTACTCTGGGGCTGAGGATCCTTCGTGAATGGTCCCTGCTCTTGAGTTGACCGACGAGGAGGTTCTCGAGCGTCTCTAGAAGATGCTGAAAGGAGCAAGCATTGTCCCGCTTACTGTCTCCGAGTTCTCTGCCAACAACCCGCCTCTAGCTGTAAGTCATTTTCTCTTCGTGCGGGTACTTTCTGTATTTCTTTCGCTGTATCCATTTTTGCTTAATTTTCCTTGTCTTGTTGTTTTATTCTTTTCATAGGAATTGGGGTGCAACTTTGTTGACCCGATCCCTCTTGATGCCCTCCCTACCATGGTGAATACTAGGGAGAACCTTGCTGGGGCTTCTATAACCAGTAAGTTCCCAATTACCACTGTGTTTCCTAGAGTTTCTTCCAGAGTTGTTGATGTATATGAAGAATATGTTCCTTGTCTAGTCCCTCGAGGTCCTCGTAGTGTCTTGAAGAGGGGGTGAGCAGATGGTTCTTCATCTGGTTTACCTGCTTCCAAGAAGTCTTGCCAGCCAAGTACTCGTCTAGGTACTCCAGTTGCAGCTAGCATGCTCTTAGGTGAGCATATTAATACACTCTATCCCTTTGTCTTCTTGTTTTTGTCTTGAACCAAGTTCTTTTATTCTTTTTTTAGTTGGTGCTATGGTGGCCTTGGTCGATACTGAGGAAGAAGAGGACAATAATGTGCCCCTTATGCGGCGGTGAGCTATTTTCTTATTTCCCTGCACTTGAAACCTTCTTTTTGTTCTGACTTTGGTCTTGATCTTTTTGTAGTAAACGGTCATCGGGTATGAACTCTTTCGAGCCTCCTGCACCAGGTTCTTCTATAGTTCCAGAGCTAAGTTCTTCCGTAGCTCTGGTACCGAGTTCTTTTGGGGCTCCGGTACCGGCTATACCGCCCCTGCCGCCTAGTGGCGGGGACGTTTTTGCTGCCGTGGTTCCTCCTACGAGGTCTTCTTTTTGTTTTATGAAGAAGAAGATAGCTGGGTGAGAGGATTCTGGTTTCACCTCTTTGCTTCTGTTCTCCTTTTCTCTTGTTCTCATTAGCGAGATCTTTTATTAACTTTCAGGCCTTCGTCTTCTCTCGTCCCTCCATTGACTTCTTGCCAGCCCTCTGTTGTGCCTCCAAGTACTGAGCCTCAGGACTCGTAGCGCACTGTTGGTGAAGTGGTTGTGGGGGTAACAAGGCCTTCTGGTGATGATGCTGCTGCTGTCTCGGTTGCCCTAGAGGTGACCATGGCCATTGCGGTGGATTCATCTAGGGAGGCAGCCGGGACTTCCCATGATGTGTCCTTGATCCTGCCTTCTCCGCATCGGCCGTCTTTTCCCTCCGCTCCTCTTTCTATTGAAGATGTGGTTCATCAATTTGATGCCACTCATCGGTTGTCAGAGTTGACCGCTTCGTGGGGAGACTTCGCGACCTTGGCGACTTCTTTTGGAGAAAAACTCCAAGTAAGTTTTCTGAAGTTCTTTCTTTGGATGTCCATCTTTCTCTTGTTCTTATGCCTTCTTTCTCTCTTTCTTTTTTGTTTAGTCCTTCTCTTAGGACCATACTGACTTCTTCTTCTCGTCGAAAACCGAGAAGAAGTTGTCTTTCGAGTTGAGCGCCCTGAAGGCAGAGCTGGATCTCTGCCATGCCGAGATCGAGGCTGAGCATCAAACGCATCAGAAGGAGGAACAAGGTCTTCATGCTCGGGTTGTTGAGGCCAAGAAGCAGAGGGATGCCGCTATCCAGGAGGCCTTAAAGAATTTAGAGGCCATGAAGAACTTGGAGGCCGTAAGGAAGGAGTGCAACGGTATTGCGGGGTCTTTTTGTTTCCTCCTGCATTCAAACTCTCCTTTCTACTGACTTGTTGTTTGTTGCCTTGTCCAGCTCTCCGGGTTGAAAAGCAGAAGCTCTTGGAGGGCGTTGATGAAATGAAGACTCTTGTTCATATGAGTCACAACAAGGCTAAGGAGGTAATTACTCATGCTGAGGAGGAACTTGCGCTTGCTAAGTTGATTAGGCATGGAGCTGATAGAGATCTTGTGCAAGCCCAAAAAACTATTGAAGACTTGTCTGGCAAGTTGGTGATGGCTACTAAAAACTAGAAAGCTTTGTGGAAATCCTTTCGTTCAGTAGCCGATGTTCTCCGAACTCCAGCGGATGATGGGCAATCTTGGGCTTAGTTAATTCCTCAGATTCCGACTCATTTCCAAGGCTTCATGAAGAGGTGCGCCCAACTATGTACCAAGAATGTCCTGGCCCAGGTCTGGGTTCTTGCTCCAGCGGCTCCTTTGTCCAAGATAGCAGAGGAAGCTGATAGTTAAGAATACATTGATGCCATTGAGAGGTTGGAGCCTGAGGTTGAAGACTTAGCTAGTAGGATTGCAGATAATCTTAATATTGTTATCTCTTCTCCTGATGATGACGCTTGATGTATTTGGCCTTTATGCTTGTGCCTTGTAATATGACATTATACTTCTTTTTGAATGAAGATTTTTTGTTGATGTCTTCTTTGCTTGGATGCCTTGTTTATTCCTTGGATGATTTGTCCAATTGGTCAGAGTTACTTGACTTGCCGAGTACTTTGTCTTGCTTTCGTCTTTGCCTTGTAAACAATTTTGCGCGCTATCTTGACAAACTTTCTTGATTTGTCGAGTACTTTTCTGTCCCATGTAAACAACTCGTTATATATATAGATCTTTGTGTTGACAACCTTTCTTGATCTGTCGAGTGCTTGTCTGGCCTTCTTCTGTGCCATGTAAACAACTCGTTATATGTAGATCTTTGTGTTCTTGGGTATCTCCCGTGTAGCCCCCGAGCCTCTTGCTATTTGGAACAAGTAGCTGGAGGGTCTTGTCTTGAAATTGCTCTGGTCTATGCCCAGGCTTAGTTTCAGTCGTTTTGCTTTTTGTTTTGGGTGTTAGCTCGTTAGCTACCCTCATCGGTGGGCTCAAGTATCTTTTTAGCTATTTTGCTCTCGGCCGGGATGCTCAGGCGTATTTTCAGCCATTTTGCTTTTTATTTCGGGTGTTAGCTTGTTAGCTACCCTCATCGGTGGGCTCAAGCATCTTTTCAGCTATTTTGCTCTCGATCGAGATGCTCAGGCATCTTTTTAGCCATTTTGCTTTTTAGTTCGGGTGTTAGCTTATTAGCTACCCTCATCGGCGGGCTCAAGCATCTTTTCAGCTATTTTGCTCTCGGCTGGAATGCTTAGGCGTCTTTTCAGCCATTTTGCTTTTTAGTTTGGGTGTTAGCTTATTAGCTACCCACATCGGTGGGCTCAAGTATCTTTTCAGCTATTTTGCTCTCGACCGGGATGCTCAGGCGTCTTTTCAGCCATTTTGCTTTTTAGTTCGGGTGTTAGCTTATTAGCTACCCTCATCGGCGGGCTCAAGCATCTTTTCAGCTATTTTGCTCTCGGCCGGGATGCTCAGGCGTCTTTTTAGCCATTTTGCTTTTTAGTTCGGGTGTTAGCTTATTAGCTACCCTCATCGGCGGGCTCAAGCATCTTTTAAGCTATTTTGCTCTCGGCCGGGATGCTCAGGCATCTTTTCATCCATTTTGCTTTTAATAAACAACTTGGGGAAAGCCATGATGAGACATATGTTTGTCGAGAAAGATTCATCTTTATTGATCATGAATATTGATATGTCACAATGATACATATGTTTTTTGTGAGCGCTATCTTTGTTGATCATGAACGTTGATCTCTTGTGTCTTGTATACATATTTTCCCTTGAGTTGTTTTCATGCGTAGAATCTTCGTAGCTGACTAATGTGCCATGTATTGTTGACTTCTTTTCCGTCTTCAGTTATGAGCTTGTATGTGCCCAGTCCGATGACTTTTTTGAAGATAAAAGGACCTTCCCATGGACTGAGTAGTTTGTGGCGTCCATCGGTTTTTTGCATTCTTCTTAGTACTAGGTCTTCAACTTGTAATGATCAAGACTGGGTATTCTTGTTGTAGTGGCGCCTTAGTCCTTGGAGGTATCTTATTGATTGCAGGGTAGCGTTTACTCTGACTTCTTCTACACTGTCGAGTTCTAATCTTTGGGTGTGTTCTGCTTCTCCTTTGTCGTATTGCTCTATCCTTGGTGGCATCTAGATCAAGTCTGCGGCTAGTACAGCTTCTGATCCGTACACCAGGAAGAAAGGTGAGTATCTAGTGGCTCTGCTTATTTGAGTCTGTAGCCCCCATACAACCTTGGGTAATTCTTCAATCCATTTTGATCCATAGTCTATTAGTTCTTCATACAGTCTTGGTTTTTATCTAGCTAGTATGAGTCTGTTTGCCCTTTTGACCTGTCCATTGGCCTCTGGGTGTGTGACTGATGCGTAATCTATTTTGAAACCGTAGTCCTGTGCCCAACTTTGGAATTCTATGGCCATGAAGGGAGAACCCAAATCCGTGATGATTCGATTGGGCATGCCGAAGCGGTGCATAATGTCTTGGATGAACTCGACTGCTTTGGCTACGCTGTATTTTGCTAGTGGTTTGAATTCAATCCATTTGGTGAACTTGTCAATTGCCACGAAGATGTACTCGAATCTACCTTTCGCTTTCTTGAGAGGTCCTACTTGATCCAGCCCCCAGCAGGAGAAGGGCTAAGCAGGTGGTATGCAGATGAGGTTGTGGGCTAATGAGGACATTCCTAGCATTCACTCATCTTCAAATGAAACTCCACTTGATAAAGCTGGTCCAATTACAAGAAGTAGAGCTAAACAATTGGAGAAGGAAATTCATTCTTAGGTGAACGCTAACCTTATGTTTAATAATCAGTTTATGTTGAATGAGCCTATGCTTTTGAGTTCTTGTTCCAATGTCCTTAGGAATGATGGAGTGTATGAACCAGCATGGGATGAAGATGGATTCAAGCCTCTAGACATTTGAACCAAGAAGCCTATGGTGTGCAAGAATAAAATGGTGGTTCATCACCTTTGCATGGAAATGCAACCAGAAGCTAGATGACTGATACATGGTACGAATTCCAAGCATCACCGCGGACAGAATACAAGGAGTTAGATGGTGTTCTATATGTGGATGGAAGCGTCTTCAAGTCTACTTTCCAACCCATCAAATGGCTCATTATTTGGACTTCCCAATAAAGAGTTATGCTCATTTTAGTAACTGCTATCAGAAGCTGAAAGATGCGCGAACCAGCCACGAAATCCACTGGTGCATGCGCATGCTGCCATTTACTCCAAGCTGAACGTCCCTATCCCTATATATATCTTGTACTAGACAATGAAAGGTCAGAGCTTGATTAGCTGAATTCAGAATACACAAACTCGTGGAGTTTTGTTTATGTGTGAGTCTTGAGAGGCTTGCAACACTTGTTCTTTCGATTCCTGAGGGAGTTGTAGAACGCCGAACTACGGTTCACCCAGTTCGTGCCTTCACGTCTATAGGGCGTGATTGCGTGGGCTATTTCATCGGTACATGGAAGGGTGATTGTCTCGGTAGTTCGTCGTGTGGACAGCCTCGCGGTGCACTGCCTCTTCACCAGGTCACGCAGCGACAAGTTATCAAGTCCGTGGATCCTACGAGAAGATCAGGCCACAAAACTCGCTACACGCGTTGCATAGGCGTGTGCACATCATCTGGTACCAGAGCCTCTGTTTACTCGTTAGGATTGTTCTTGTTTTTGGTAGGATAGAGTTTATATACCTACTATCCACTAATAGCCAAAAAAAACCTACAGCCCAAATTCATACGTGCTACTGATTTTGTAGTTTGCTTTATCGAGTTTTAATCCTTTAAGATTTGTCTAGTTGCTGAAATTTTTCTTTTCCACATCATTCTAGTTGTTATCATTGTTCTAATCATCAAATCGCTTGCTGCATGTACCCACCCATCCCACCCTTGTTCTGATGGTCTTTGCTTGCTGCATATATATAAATAAAAAAAACCCACCCGTTCCACCCTTGTTTTCTACCCGCCACAAATTCCCCACGCGAGTTTCTTGTTTTTGTGCTGCGCCGTCCATCTTCGTTGATCCTTATGTGCCCCTTTAGTTCAAAGTTGTGCTGCGTTTCTCACAAAGGTTAAAAGAAAAGATGTATATGGGTCAAAAGAAGGACTGAAAACAACGAGTTCTTGTTCAAAAAAAAGGAAAGAAAAGAAATAAAAGAGAATTGTGTTCAGCACACCACAAAGGGGTTTGGGCAGCAACAAGTTTCGGTTGGTGCAATTGGTGTTCATCTATCCACTTCCTACATCTTGTTCCTTTCTTTGAGCATCTTTTCCTTTATATTCAGCAACTTAGACTTGAGTTCTTGGATTATTATTCGGTTTTGCATTACTACATTTCAGTGCATTCCATTTACATATTGCCCCACCAAGCTCCACTTAAAAGCACCGTGAGCTGTTGCACCGTAGTCTCTTCACTCTTCCACTATAGACTGCAGCCCCGGTTCTTGCCCTTTCCAGGAAGAGAAAGAACTTGTTCAGCAAGTGGTGAGGGAGTGATTCCACATATATTCCACATATATATTGTCCTTTTTCCCCTCTACTAATATGGCAGGACATGGAGATGGTGTCGCTGTTTCGGTGGAGGAATTCCAGGAGCTACGTACACAAATGAATGATTTGATGCAACAACTACAAACTCTCCAATTGAACATGCCTCATAGAGAACCACCACCAAATGAGGATGATGACAATGAGGATAACGAGGCACCACATCGTGCCGCTGGTAATGGACATGGACGTGGTGGGTTTGGCCATGGTTTTGGTCGTGCTCAGCGTGTTCTAGTTGGAGGTAGAGATTATGATGGTGATGATGATATGTTGTCCGACATGGATGATCATCGACATGGTGGTGGCCATCATGGTTATCGTGACCGCCATCATCATCGTAATGATGATGGTTTAAGAAACATGAAAGTGTCTATTCCCCCTTTCAGCGGACAGGAGAATGCTGATGCTTATTTTGAATGGGAGACCAAGGTGGAACAAATATTTGATTTGTATGAATACTCTGCTGAAAAGAAGGCAAAGCTTGCAGCCATTGAGTTTAAAGGCTATGCCATAACTTGGTGGAATCAGGTCCGTACTAAATATCAGAGAGTTGGGCATGTTCGTATAACTTGGGAAGACATGAAGAGAGAAATGCGACGTCATTTTGTTCTAGCATATTACTCTCGTGATCTACATTTGAAGCTGAAACGTCTTGTGCAAGGTACTCTTACTGTTGATGAATATTTTCAAGAATTGGAAATGTGTGTACTTCATACAGGGATAACTGAAGATGAGGAATCCACAATGGTCTAGTTGGCCTCAATAAACCCATTGCTGATAAAGTGGATATGACAACCTACACATGTCTCACCGAGTTGGTTCATTTTGCAAA
Source organism: Miscanthus floridulus (assembly GCF_019320115.1). Taxonomy (NCBI): domain Eukaryota; kingdom Viridiplantae; phylum Streptophyta; class Magnoliopsida; order Poales; family Poaceae; genus Miscanthus; species Miscanthus floridulus. The sequence goes on along the minus strand of NC_089586.1, from coordinate 59,221,931 downwards.
GAGGGCTGAAAGGCAAATTGCTACCGAGTTGGTGCATAATGTCTTGGATGAACTCGACTACTTTGGCTGCGCTGTATTTTGCTAGTGGTTTGAATTCAATTCATTTGGTGAACTTGTCAATTGCCACGAAGATGTACTCGAATCTACCTTTCGCTTTCTTGAGAGGTCCTACTTGATCCAGCCCCCAGTAGGAGAAGGGCTAAGCAGGTGGTATGCAGATGAGGTTGTGGGCTGGCACATGAGCCTGTCTTGCGAACATCTGACAACTTTTGCATCTTCTGATGAGTTCTTCTGCGTCTTCCAAAGTGATTGGCCAGTAGAAGCCAGTGCGAAATGCTTTGCCGACTAGTGTTCTTGAAGCGGCGTGATTTCCACAGCAACCTGAGTGTATTTCGTCTAGGATTTGTTTGCCTTCTTCCAATGAGACGCATTTTAGGAGTACTCCTAATGATGCGGCTCTTCTGTAGAGCTTGTCTCCTACTAGGACGTAATTCTTGCTTCTGTGAACAACTCGTGTGGCTTCCTATTTTTCCGCCGACAACTTATTCTCTTTGATGTAATCAATAAAAACCTGGGTCCATGAAGTGGTGATTACCAAGATCTAGGTGCCTTTGGCTGAGATTTGAGGGGTTATCTCATCGGGTTGTTTGATAGAGGGGGCTGATAACTCCTCTATGAACACACCGGGTGGGACCTCTGCCCTATCTGATCCAAGCTTGGCAAGGACATCTGCTACAATGTTGGAATCCTGCTGGACATGTAGAATTTCTAATCATTGGAAATGTTTTTTGAGTTTTCAGATTTTAGCACAATAAGCACCCATGGTTTCTTTGGTGCAATCCCAATCTTTGTTGACTTGGTTGATGACTACTGTCGAATCATCGTATATGAGTAATCGCTTGATTCCGAGGGTAATTGCCACTCGTAGCCCGTGGATGAGAGCTTCGTATTCTGCTTCATTGTTGGTAGCTTGCCATAATATCTGAAGGACATACTTGAGTTGTTTTTCATCTGGAGAAATTAGGAGGACGCCTGCACCGGCTCCACCTAGCTTGAGTGATCCATCAAAGTACATCTTCCAATGATCAAGGATGGTGCTTGACACGGGTTGTTGGATTTCTGTCCATTCAGCAACAAAATCAGCAAGGGCTTGAGATTTAATTGCTTTCCATGGGGTAAAATCGATGTTGAGAGCACCGAGTTCAACCACCCACTCAGATATGTGCCCTGTTGTGTCTCTGTTGTGTAAGATGTCTTCGAGTGGGAAATCTGTCACCACGGTAATCTTGTGGCTTTCAAAATAGTGATGAAGCTTGCGTGAAGTGATCAGTAGTGCGTAGAGTAGTTTTTACACATGCGGGTATAGGATTTTTGATTCTGATAGTACTTCACTGATGTAGTACACTGGGCGTTGTACTTTATACATGCGCCCTTCTTCTTCTCTTTCTACTACTATCGCCGTGCTGACCGTAGTAGAAGTTGCTACAATGTATAGCATCATGTCTTCATCTTTCTTTGGAGGTGTGAGGACTGGTGAGGAGGTGATGTATGCCTTAAGTTTCTTGAAAGCTTCATTGGCTTCTTCTGTCCACTCGAACTTGTCTATCTTCTTTAGTAGTTTAAAGAAAGGTAACCCTTTTTCACCAAGTCTCGATATCAAACGATTGAGTGCCGCCATGCAGCCTGTTAGTTTTTGTACATCTTTGACGCTTCGAGGAGGGCCCATCTCTGTTATGGCTTAGATTTGCTTGGCGCTTGCTTTGATTCCACGATGACTGACCAAGAATCTGAGTAGTTGTCCTAAAGGAACTCCGAATACACACTTGTTTGGGTTCAATTTCCACCTCCACCTTTTCAGATTCTCGAAGGTTTGTTTTAAGTCTTCAATCAGTGCATCCAAGTTCTTTGTTTTTACAACCACGTCATCCACGTATGCTTCTATGTTTTCGCCGATCTGATCACCAAGGCATGTTTGGATAGCTCTTTGGTAAGTGGCTCCAGCATTCTTGAGTCCAAACGACATGGTCTTGTAGCAGTAGGCGTCGAACGGAGTGATGAAAGATGTCTTGCTTTGGTCCTGTTCTTTTAATGCGATCTGGTGATATCCGGAATAGCAATCAAGAAAGGATAATAGGGCAGATCCTGCTGTTGAATCAACTATCTGATCAATGCGTGGTAGCCCAAACATATCTTTCGGGCAGTGTTTGTTGAGATCTGTGTAGTTGACACATGCGCCACTCATCCGTATTCTTTTTCTGTACTAGAACTGGGTTTGCTAGCCAATCTAGATGAAGGATTTCTCTGATGAATCCAGCTGCTATTAGTTTTGTAATTTCCTTTTTGATTGCTGCCTTCTTGTCGGGAGAGAATCATCGTAGTCGTTGTTTCACAGGCTTGGAGCCTTCATTGATATCAATTCTGTGCTCAGCCAACTCTCTTGGGACCCCTGGCATGTCGACCAGCTTCCAAGCGAAGATATCCTTGTTGTCCCGAAGAAAGTTGGTGAGCGCGAGTTCCTATTTTGCTGATAGGTGTGCACTGATGGTTGCCGTTTTGAAGGGATCACCGGTGCCTAGGTCGATTTGCTTGACGTCGGCTTCTTTTGGTGGTGCTAGGATGGTTGGTCTTTTAGCCAGTATCTCTAGTTCTTCTTGGCTTATTTCTATAGCGATGTGGCTATTTCTTTTCTTCCATCGTTTGCTTGTGCTTTTGCTGCAATTTGGATTGCCTGAACATCACAGTCAAATGCGCGCTTTAAATCACTCCGAAGAGAAAGAACACCGTTAGGCCCTGGCATCTTAAGCAACAGGTACGGATAATGCGGTATTGCCATGAATTTCACTAGTGCTGGGCGCCCGAGGATTGCGTGATATGATGAATCGAAGTCCGCGACTTCAAACTTGATGAATTCTGTGCGGTAGTTCGATGGAGTCCCAAAAGTAACCGGTAGAGTGATTTGCCCAAGTGGCATTGCTGCCTTGCCAGGTACTATGCCATAAAAAGGTGTGCTTGTTGGTGTGATCATCCTGGCGATTTGTAGTCCCATCTTCCTTAGAGTTTCTAAAAAAATGATGTTGAGTCTGGCTCCTCCGTCGATTAGTACTTTCGTGACAGTCATACCGGCAATGGTTGGATCTAGAACCAGTGGGTAATGGCCTGTGTTTCCTACACTAGTCCATTGGTCTTGTCTTGAAAATTGGATTGGATACTCTGACCAATTGAGATATCTTGGTGTAGCAGGTTCTGCTGCCATGATGGTTCGTAACGCTAGTTTTTCTTGATGTTTGCTTCTGGAATCTGGAACCCCGGCGAAGATTACTGCCACTATCCCTCTAGATTTTTGAAATCCCTTGTCTTCATGGTTGTCTCCTTTTTTCTGATTGTCTTCTTTATTGTTTCCCTTGCTATCTTTTCTAGTGTATCTTTTGTTGAAGGTGTAGCAATTTCCGATGGTGTGCTTTCCATTGGGGTGCAAGGGGCAACATATGTTCTTAATGTCATCATATCTTCTGGGCTTGGTAAATTTCTTTGATTTGTCAGCCATTACTACTGCGTTGTCTAGACCTCACTTTCTCTCCTGATGTCTATTGTTTCGAGGATTTTGCCTGTCCGGGTTGTCTCTGTTGTTTCTATCCAGGAATCTTTCTCTTGTTTTTTCCTCTGCAATAATCATCTTTTCCACTGTCCGTCTGAATTCTTCATTGTTTCTTGGGTTTTCTTTGCAGAAGTCTTGAAATTACCACCTGGCCATGATTTCATGTGAGAAAGCTTCGATTACTTCTCGTTGGGTGATGTCATGTACTTGAGCTCGTAGTTCACCAAATCGTCAACAGTAATTTCTTAAACTTTCCCCTCCCTTCTGCTTGAGTCCTTTTAACTCTGCGTGGGTGATTGGATGTGTAATAATTCCCATGAAATTTTCACAGAAAGCTCTTTGCAAGTCTTCCCAATTTCTGATTGATCCTGGATTCAATTTGTCAAACCATTGAAGTGGCATGGTTTCTAGGGCCATGGGAAAGAACAAGGTTTTGATGTCATCGTCTCCTTCGGCCAATTCAATCGATTGTGAGTAAATCCTGAGCCATGGCTTTGGTTCGGTCTTGCCATCATACTTGGAGTGGTTGGACGGCTTGAACTTATGAGGTAGTCGTGTTGAAGCAAGTCTATTTGCAAAACAGGGGAATCTATCGTGCGTTCTGGCTTCTGTATATTCTGATTCTGTGCCCCCTTCTTGCCAACTGTCATCTTGGTGAGAGTAGTTCTGCGTGGCTGTCCGAGTAGGTGCTTTGCTTCTGGCCTTTCTTGGTTGTTCAATTCAGTTGTTTTGACTATGATTTCTTCGGCTCTCTTCGTTGTGACTTCCACTTGGTCCAAGTCTTTCGAAAGTAGACTTCCTTTGATTTTGATCTTCTTGTTCATGAGATGTTGCCTTTTCATTGTGTGTCTTAAAGACTATTGATCAGAGAAAGTCTCGTAGCTGTTCTTGTTTTTCATTGGGATATGAGGTCGCCCTGAGTTCTTCTACTGCTTCTCAGATCTTATCGTAGGGTGTATTCGCTGCTCGTCCATCTTCGACTTCTCGTTCTAATTTTCTTCTATTGTACTCGGCCAGGTCTGATTCATATTTGAAGCAAGTGTCCTTTCACTATTTAGCACGGTGTTGACATCCTTGTTTCAATTTGTTCTTTCTTTCTCTCGCTTGCCTCTAACTCTTAGTCTCACCATCGTGCCCTTGGATAAATGGTGATATGTTGGATTTAGATTCATCTGAAGACCTCACGTCGGGTGCTTCTGGGGGGATCAATGGTGATCGTGGACGGCGAATCATGAATACTTCTCTAGCATGAGTTGTTCTGTCATCGTCGTTGATTTCTGTACTGCCAGAGCTGTTGATAACTTCAGTAGAGGTTTCGAGGTCATAGATCGAATCTCCTTCTCGGTAGGGTAGAGTTGTTGTTGTCGTATCATCGACTAGTTGGGTGCCGTCATACTCAGGAATGGTACCTGGCCAGTGAACGATGTAGTCTTGAGATGTTATAGTTAAAACGAGACCTTCCTGGGCTCCTTTCAATGGCATTCTAAGCACAGGATAGATGGATCCTTCGTGCCATGTCTGATAAGGTGTCGCCAAGTTGTGGGGTCTGAACAAAAGAGGACCCGACTTCTTTGAAGTTCTCTAAGTGTACTCCGAGTAGTATTCTTGAAAGGTTGACATCATGCTCTAGAGATTTGTCAGAAAAGAACTCGGTTTTCCGAAAGAACTCGGATAAGACTTCGTCTCAGAAGCAGAACTTGAGTTTGAATTGGATGTGTGAAGTCATGGAATCCGAGTTGGATTGGACATTACGAGCCGCGTGAATCTTCTGGCAAGCTGATCTGTCGTTGTCATCAAAATTAAAGAGTCCTGATGATGATCTGAATCTTCGAGGAGACAGCCTTGGAGCTTGCCATCGTCACCTGCCTCGCAGATCCATGAACCAAAGATGAAGATTGATCCCTTCGAGAAGATCATGTTGTCGAGGTCCATCGAGCTCTCGGATGCAAAGTCGCCGAAAGCCCCTACCTGGCACGCTAGCTATCAATGTTTGACCACCGATAGCCTACCACGGGGGTCCCCGGGGTAGTATGTTTGGGCTTCAGCGTATACGGAACTCGATGGTTAACGGAAGAGACAATCGATTTATCCTGGTTTGGACCCTCGATCGATGATCGAGTAATAGCCCTACGTCCAGTCGGTGTTAGCCTTTGCGTTGGATGGATTGTAAAGAGTTGTGTTGTACAATTGTTGTCTCAAAACAACCCCTGATCCAAGGAGCCCTACCCTCCTTTATATAGTCAGGAGGCCAGAGTCCTAGTCAGTTTACAATGAGAGTTTCTAGTAGGATTACAGAATAAAACTACTACTAAGATTACAGGGGAAGAATCCTAGTTAGGCTAGTTCTTCTCCCTTCCTTGTGGGGTATCCCATGGGTCCCGCACCGACAGTCCACTAGGTGATGTGGCTCAAGTGGAAGCTAGTTTTGGTCTGTTTGGAGATAGTGCTAATCTTGATGCAAGATGGATGCACGGATTGCGTCGAACATACCATAGGCTCAGAAATCGTTTTTGACGCACCCAAGGAACTCCTAGGTGATGTGGGTCATTTGGAATCTTGCTTCCTTCCATTTGGAGAAAGTGTTAGTGTCGAACCAAGATAGGTGCATGGTTTGCGCTAGGCATACAATAGGCTTAGAAATCGTTTTGGACGCACTCGATGGTACCACTAGGTGAGGAGGCTCATGTGGAAGCTCATTTTGGTCCTTTCGAACATAGTGCTAATCTTGACGCAAGATAGGAGCATAGTTTGCGTTGAGTGTACCATATGCTCAGAAATTGTTTTCAACGCACTCGAAGGAACTCCTAGGTGATGTGGGTCATGTGGAATCTCACTTCTTTCTCTTTGGAGATAGTGTTAGTGTCGTTGCAAGATAGGTGCACGGTTTGCACCAAACGTACCATCGGCTCAGAAATCATTTTGGACGCACCCTTTGGTGCTCCTAGGTGATGAGGATCAAGTGAAAGCTCGTTTTAGTCCATTTGGAGATAGTGCTAATCTTGACACAAGATAGGTGTGCGGTTTGTGTTGAATGTACCATTGGGTTGGAAATCATTTTGGACGCACCCAATGGAAGACCTAGGTGATGTGAGTTATGTGGAATCTCACTTCTTTTCCATTTGGAGACAGTGTTAGCGTCGGTGCTAGATAGGTGCATGTTTTGCGCTAGATGTACCATAGGCTCAGAAATCATTTTGAACGCATTCAATGGTACCACTAGGTGACGAGGCTCAAGTGGAAGCTTGTTTCGATCCTTTCAGACATAGTGCTAATCTTCACGCAAGATAGGTGCATGTTTTGCGTCGAGTGTACCATAGGCTTAGAATTTGTTTTTTACGCACCCGAAGTAACTCCTAGGTGACGTGGGTCATGTGGAATCTCACTTCTTTCTCTTTGGAGATAGTGTTAGTGTCGGTGCAAGATAGGTGCACGGTTTGAGCCAAATGTACCATTGGTTCAAAAATCATTTTAGACGCACCCTTTGGTACTCCTGGGTGACGAGGCTCAAGTGAAAGCTCATTTTGGTCCATTTGGAGATAGTGTTAATCTTAACGCAAGATAGGTGCGCGGTTTGCGTCGAACATACCATAGGGTGGGAAATCATTTTGGACGCACACGATGGAACTCCTAGGTGAAGTGGGTCATGTGGAATCTCACTTGCTTCCGTTTGGAGACAGTGTTAGTGTCGGTGCAAGATAGGTGCATGGTTTGCGCTAGACATCCAATAGGCTTAGAAATCTTTTTCGACGCACTCGATGGTACCACTAGGTGACGAGGCTCATGTGGAAGCTCGTTTTGGTCCTTTCGAACATAGTGCTAATCTTGACGCAAGATAGCAGCACAGTTTGCGTCAAGTGTACCATAGGCTCAGAAATTGTTTTCAACGCACCCGAAGGAACTCCTAGGTGATGTGGGTCATGTAGAATCTCACTTCTTTCTCTTTGGAGATAGTGTTAGTGTCGGTGCAAGATAGGTGCACGGTTTGCACCAAACGTACCATCAGCTCAGAAATCATTTTGGACGCACCCTTTGGTACTCCTAGGTGACAAGGATCAAGTGAAAGCTCATTTCAGTCCATCTAGAGATAGTGCTAATCTTGACGCAAGATAGGTGCACGGTTTGCGTCGAACATAACATAGGCTTGGAAATCATTTTGGACACACCCAATGGAACTCCTAGGTGACGTGGGTCATGTGGAATCCCACTTCTTTTCATTTGGAGACAGTGTTAGTGTCGGTGCAAGATAGGTGCATGGTTTGTGCTTGATGTTCCATAGGCTCAGAAATTGTTTTGGACGCACCCGATGGGTCCACTAGGTGATGTGGCCCAAGTGGAAGCTCATTTTGGTCCGTTTGGAGATAGTGCTAATCTTGACGCAAGATGGGTGCATGATTTGCGTCGAACGTACCATAGGCTCGGAAATCGTTTTCGACGCACCCGAGGAACACCTAGGTGATGTGGGTCATTTGGAATCTTGCTTCCTTCCATTTGGAGACAGTGTTAGTGTCGGTGCAAGATAGGTGCATGGTTTGCGCTAGACATACAATAGGCTTAGAAATCATTTTGGATGCACTCGATGGTACCACTAGGTGACGAGGCTCATGTGGAAGCTCGTTTTGGTCCTTTCGAACATAGTGCTAATCTTGACGCAAGATAGGAGCATAGTTTGCGTCGAGTGTACCGTAGGCTCAGAAACTGTTTTCAATGCACCCGAAGGAACTCCTAGGTGATGTGGGTCATGTGGAATCTCACTTCTTTCACTTTGGAGATAGTGTTAGTGTCGGTGCAAGATAGGTGCACAGTTTGCACCAAATGTACCATCGGCTTAGAAATCATTTTGGACGCACCCTTTGGTACTCCTAGGTGATGAGGATCAAGTGAAATCTCGATTCAGTCCGTTTGGAGATAGTGCTAATCTTGACACAAGATAGGTGTGCGGTTTGCGTTGAACGTACCATTGGGTTGGAAATCATTTTGGACGCACACGACGGAAGTCCTAGGTGACGTGGGTCATGTGGAATCTCACTTCTTTTCCATTTGGAGATAGTGTTAGCGTCGGTGCTAGATAGGTGCATGGTTTGCACTAGATTTACGATAGGCTCAGAAATCATTTTGGACGCATTCGATGGTACCACTAGGTGATGAGGCTCAAGTGGAAGCTTGTTTCGATCCTTTCAGACATAGTGCTAATCTTTACGCAAGATAGGTGCACGTTTTGCGTCGAGTGTACCATAGGCTCAGAAATTGTTTTTCACGCACCCAAAGTAACTCCTAAGTGACGTGGGGTCATGTGGGATCTCACTTCTTTCTCTTTGGAGATAGTGTTAGTGTCGGTGCCAGATAGGCGCACGGTTTGAGCCAAGCATACCATTGGTTCAGAAAACATTTTAGACGCACCCTTTGGTACTCCTAGGTGACGAGGCTCAAGGGAAAGCTTGTTTCGGTCTGTTTGGAGATAGTGTTAATCTTGACGCAAGATAGGTGTGCTGTTTGCGTCGAACGTACCATAGGGTGGGAAATCATTTTGGACGCACCTGATGGAACTCCTAGGTGACGTGGGTCATGTGGAATCTCACTTTTTTCCATTTGGTGACAGTGTTAGCGTCGGTGCAAGATAGGTTCATGGTTTGCGCTAGATGTACCATAGACTTAGAAATTATATTGGACACATTCGATGGTACCACTAGGTGACGAGGATCAAGTGGAAGCTCGTTTCGGTCGGTTTGGAGATAATGCTAATCTTGACGCAAGATAGGTGCACGGTTTGCGTCGAACATAACATAGGCTTGGAAATCATTTTGGACACACCCAATGGAACTCCTAGGTGACGTGGGTCATGTGGAATCCCACTTCTTTTCGTTTGGAGACAGTGTTAGTGTCGGTGCAAGATAGGTGCATTGTTTGTGCTTGACGTTCCATAGGCTCAGAAATTGTTTTGGACGCACCCGATGGGTCCACTAGGTGATGTGGCCCAAGTGGAAGCTCGTTTTGGTCCGTTTGGAGATAGTGCTAATCTTGATGCAAGATGGGTGCACGATTTGCGTCGAACGTACCATAGGCTCAGAAATCGTTTTTGACGCACCCGAGGAACACCTAGGTGATGTGGGTCATTTGGAATCTTGCTTCCTTCCATTTGGAGACAATGTTAGTGTCGGTGCAAGATAGGTGCATGGTTTGCGCTAGACATACAATAGGCTTAGAAATCATTTTGGATGCACTCGATGGTACCACTAGGTGACGAGGCTCATGTGGAAGCTCGTTTTGGTCCTTTCGAACATAGTGCTAATCTTGACGCAAGATAGGAGCATAGTTTGCGTCGAGTGTACCGTAGGCTCAGAAACTGTTTTCAATGCACCCGAAGGAACTCCTAGGTGATGTGGGTCATGTGGAATCTCACTTCTTTCACTTTGGAGATAGTGTTAGCGTCGGTGCAAGATAGGTGCACAGTTTGCACCAAATGTACCATCGGCTTAGAAATCATTTTGGACGCACCCTTTGGTACTCCTAGGTGATGAGGATCAAGTGAAATCTCGATTTAGTCCGTTTGGAGATAGTGCTAATCTTGACACAAGATAGGTGTGCGGTTTGCGTTGAACGTACCATTGGGTTTGAAATCATTTTGGACGCACACGACGGAAGTCCTAGGTGACGTGGGTCATGTGGAATCTCACTTCTTTTCCATTTGGAGATAGTGTTAGCGTCGGTGCTAGATAGGTGCATGGTTTGCACTAGATTTACGATAGGCTCAGAAATCATTTTGGACGCATTCGATGGTACCACTAGGTGATGAGGCTCAAGTGGAAGCTTGTTTCGATCCTTTCAGACATAGTGCTAATCTTTACGCAAGATAGGTGCACGTTTTGCGTCGAGTGTACCATAGGCTCAGAAATTGTTTTTCACGCACCCAAAGTAAATCCTAAGTGACGTGGGGTCATGTGGGATCTCACTTCTTTCTCTTTGGAGATAGTGTTAGTGTCGGTGCCAGATAGGCGCACGGTTTGAGCCAAGCATACCATTGGTTCAGAAAACATTTTAGACGCACCCTTTGGTACTCCTAGGTGACGAGGCTCAAGGGAAAGCTTGTTTCGGTCCGTTTGGAGATAGTGTTAATCTTGACGCAAGATAGGTGTGCTGTTTGCGTCGAACGTACCATAGGGTGGGAAATCATTTTGGACGCACCTGATGGAACTCCTAGGTGACGTGGGTCATGTGGAATCTCACTTTTTTCCATTTGGTGACAGTGTTAGCGTCGGTGCAAGATAGGTTCATGGTTTGCGCTAGATGTACCATAGACTTAGAAATTATTTTGGACACATTCGATGGTACCACTAGGTGACGAGGATCAAGTGGAAGCTCGTTTCGGTCGGTTTGGAGATAATGCTAATCTTGATGCAAGATAGGTGCACGGTTTGCGTCGAACATAACATAGGCTTGGAAATCATTTTGGACACACCCAATGGAACTCCTAGGTGACGTGGGTCATGTGGAATCCCACTTCTTTTCGTTTGGAGACAGTGTTAGTGTCGGTGCAAGATAGGTGCATGGTTTGTGCTTGACGTTCCATAGGCTCAGAAATTGTTTTGGACGCACCCGATGGGTCCACTAGGTGATGTGGCCTAAATGGAAGCTCGTTTTGGTCCGTTTGGAGATAGTGCTAATCTTGATGCAAGATGGGTGCACGATTTGCGTTGAACGTACCATAGGCTCAGAAATTGTTTTTGACGCACCCGAGGAACACCTAGGTGATGTGGGTCATTTGGAATCTTGCTTCCTTCCATTTGGAGACAGTGTTAGTGTCGGTGCAAGATAGGTGCATGGTTTGCGCTAGACATACAATAGGCTTAGAAATCATTTTGGACGCACTCAATGGTACCACTAGGTGACGAGGCTCATGTGGAAGCTCGTTTTGGTCCTTTCGAACATAGTGCTAATCTTGACGCAAGATAGGAGCATAGTTTGCGTCGAGTGTACCATAGGCTCAGAAATTGTTTTCAACGCACCCGAAGGAACTCCTAGGTGATGTGGGTCATGTGGAATCTCACTTCTTTCTCTTTGGAGATAGTGTTAGTGTCGGTGCAAGATAGGTGCACGGTTTGCACCAAATGTACCATCGGCTTAGAAATCATCTTGGACGCACCCTTTGGTACTCCTAGGTGATGAGGATCAAGTGAAATCTCGATTCAGTCCGTTTGGAGATAGTGCTAATCTTGACACAAGATAGGTGTGCTGTTTGCGTCGAACGTACCATAGGGTGGGAAATCATTTTGGACGCACCCGATGGAACTCCTAGGTGACGTGGGTCATGTGGAATCTCACTTTTTTCCATTTGGAGACAGTGTTAGCGTCGGTGCAAGATAGGTTCATGGTTTGCGCTAGATGTACCATAGACTTAGAAATTATTTTGGACACATTCGATGGTACCACTAGGTGATGAGGATCAAGTGGAAGCTCGTTTCGGTCGGTTTGGAGATAATGCTAATCTTGACGCAAGATAGGTGCACGGTTTGCGTCGAACATAACATAGGCTTGGAAATCATTTTGGACACACCCAATGGAACTCCTAGGTGACGTGGGTCATGTGGAATCCCACTTCTTTTCGTTTGGAGACAGTGTTAGTGTCGGTGCAAGATAGGTGCATGGTTTGTGCTTGATGTTCCATAGGCTCAGAAATTGTTTTGGACGCACCTGATGGGTCCACTAGGTGATGTGGCCCAAGTGGAAGCTCGTTTTGGTCCGTTTGGAGATAGTGCTAATCTTGACGCAAGATGGGTGCATGATTTGCGTCGAACGTACCATAGGCTCGGAAATCGTTTTCGACGCACCCGAGGAACACCTAGGTGATGTGGGTCATTTGGAATCTTGCTTCCTTCCATTTGGAGACAGTGTTAGTGTCGGTGCAAGATAGGTGCATGGTTTGCGCTAGACATACAATAGGCTTAGAAATCGTTTTGGACGCACTCGATGGTACCACTAGGTGACGAGGCTCATGTGGAAGCTCGTTTTGGTCCTTTCGAACATAGTGCTAATCTTGACGCAAGATAGGAGCATAGTTTGCGTCGAGTGTACCATAGGCTCAGAAACTATTTTCAACGCACCCGAAGGAACTCCTAGGTGATGTGGGTCATGTGGAATCTCACTTCTTTCACTTTGGAGATAGTGTTAGTGTCGGTGCAAGATAGGTGCACGGTTTGCACCAAATGTACCATCGGCTTAGAAATCATTTTGGACGCACCCTTTGGTACTCCTAGGTGATAAGGATCAAGTGAAATCTCGATTCAGTCCATTTGGAGATAGTGCTAATCTTGACACAAGATAGGTGTGCGGTTTGCGTTGAACATACCATTGGGTTGGAAATCATTTTGGACGCACACGACGGAAGTCCTAGGTGACATGGGTCATGTGGAATCTCACTTCTTTTCCATTTTGAGACAGTGTTAGCGTCGGTGCTAGATAGGTGCATGGTTTGCACTAGATTTACGATAGGCTCAGAAATCATTTTGGACGCATTCGATAGTACCACTAGGTGATGAGGCTCAAGTGGAAGCTTGTTTCGATCCTTTCGGACATAGTGCTAATCTTTACGCAAGATAGGTGCACGTTTTGCGTCCAGTGTACCATAGGCTCAGAAATTGTTTTTCACGCACCCAAAGTAACTCCTAGGTGACGTGGGGTCATGTGGGATCTCACTTCTTTCTCTTTGGAGATAGTGTTAGTGTCTGTGCCAGATAGGCGCACGGTTTGAGCCAAGCATACCATTGGTTCAGAAAACATTTTAGACGCACCCTTTGGTACTCCTGGGTGACGAGGCTCAAGGGAAAGCTTGTTTCGGTCTGTTTGGAGATAGTGTTAATCTTGACGCAAGATAGGTGTGCGGTTTGCGTCGAACGTACCATAGGGTGGGAAATCATTTTGGACGCACCTGATGGAACTCCTAGGTGACGTGGGTCATGTGGAATCTCACTTTTTTCCATTTGGTGACAGTGTTAGCGTCGGTGCAAGATAGGTTCATGGTTTGCGCTAGATGTACCATAGACTTAGAAATTATTTTGGACACATTCGATGGTACCACTAGGTGACGAGGATCAAGTGGAAGCTCGTTTCGGTCGGTTTGGAGATAATGCTAATCTTGACGCAAGATAGGTGCACGGTTTGCGTCGAACATAACATAGGCTTGGAAATCATTTTGGACACACCCAATGGAACTCCTAGGTGACGTGGGTCATGTGGAATCCCACTTCTTTTCGTTTGGAGACAGTGTTAGTGTCGGTGCAAGATAGGTGCATGGTTTGTGCTTGACGTTCCATAGGCTCAGAAATTGTTTTGGACACACCCGATGGGTCCACTAGGTGATGTGGCCCAAGTGGAAGCTCGTTTTGGTCCGTTTGGAGATAGTGCTAATCTTGACGCAAGATGGGTGCACGATTTGCGTCGAACGTACCATAGGCTCAGAAATCGTTTTTGACGCACCCGAGGAACACCTAGGTGATGTGGGTCATTTGGAATCTTGCTTCCTTCCATTTGGAGACAGTGTTAGTGTCGGTGCAATATAGGTGCATGGTTTGCGCTAGACATACAATAGGCTTAGAAATCGTTTTGGACGCACTCGATGGTACCACTAGGTGACGAGGCTCATGTGGAAGCTCGTTTTGGTCCTTTCGAACATAGTGCTAATCTTGACGCAAGATAGGAGCATAGTTTGCGTCGAGTGTACCATAGGCTCAGAAATTGTTTTCAACGCACCCAAAGGAACTCCTAGGTGATGTGGGTCATGTGGAATCTCACTTCTTTCTCTTTGGAGATAGTGTTAGTGTCGGTGCAAGATAGGTGCACGGTTTGCACCAAATGTACCATCGGCTTAGAAATCATTCTAGACGCACCCTTTGGTACTCCTAGGTGATGAGGATCAAGTGAAATCTCGATTCAGTCCATTTGGAGATAGTGCTAATCTTGACACAAGATAGGTGTGTGGTTTGCATTGAACGTACCATTGGGTTGGAAATCATTTTGGACGCACATGACGGAAGTCCTAGGTGACGTGGGTCATGTGGAATCTCACTTCTTTTCCATTTGGAGACAGTGTTAGCGTCGGTGCTAGATAGGTGCATGGTTTGCACTAGATTTACGATAGGCTCAGAAATCATTTTGGACGCATTCGATGGTACCACTAGGTGACAAGGCTCAAGTGGAAGCTTGTTTCGATCCTTTCGGACATAGTGCTAATCTTTACGCAAGATAGGTGCACATTTTGCGTCGAGTGTACCATAGGCTTAGAAATTGTTTTTCACGCACCCGAAGTAACTCCTAGGTGACGTGGGTCATGTGGGATCTCACTTCTTTCTCTTTGGAGATAGTATTAGTGTTGGTGCCAGATAGGCGCACGGTTTGAGCTAAGCGTACCATTGGTTCAGAAATCATTTTAGATGCACCCTTTGGTACTCCTGGGTGACGAGACTCAAGTGAAAGCTCGTTTTGGTCCATTTGGAGATAGTGTTAATCTTAACGCAAGATAGGTGCGCAGTTTGCGTCGAACATACCATAGGGTGGGAAATCATTTTGGACGCACCCAATGGAACTCCTAGGTGAAGTGAGTCATGTGGAATCTCACTTCCTTCCATTTGGAGACAGTGTTAGTGTCGGTGCAAGATAGGTGCATGGTTTGCGCTAGACATACAATAGGCTTAGAAATCATTTTCGACGCACTCGATGGTACCACTAGGTGACGAGGCTCATGTGGAAGCTCGTTTTGGTCCTTTCGAATATAGTGCTAATCTTGATGCAAGATAGCAGCACAGTTTGCGTCGAGTGTACCATAGGCTCAGATATTGTTTTCAACGCACCCGAAGGAACTCCTAGGTGATGTGGGTCATGTGGAATCTCACTTCTTTCTCTTTGGAGATAGTGTTAGTGTCGGTGCAAGATAGGTGCATGGTTTGCACCAAACGTACCATCGGCTTAGAAATCATTTTGGACGCACCCTTTGGTACTCCTAGGTGACAAGGATCAAGTGAAAGCTCATTTCAGTCCATCTAGAGATAGTGCTAATCTTGACACAAGATAGGTGTGTGGTTTGCGTTGAACGTACCACTGGGTTGGAAATCATTTTGGACGCACCCGATGGAAGTCCTAGGTGACGTGGGTCATGTGGAATCTCACTTCTTTTCCATTTGGAGACTGTGTTAGCGTTGGTGCTAGATAGGTGCATGGTTTCAACTAGATGTACGATAGGCTCAGAAATCGTTTTGGACGCATTCGATGGTACCACTAGGTGACAAGGCTCAAGTGGAAGCTTGTTTCGATCCTTTCGGACATAGTGCTAATCTTTACGCAAGATAGGTGTACGTTTTGCATTGAGTGTACCATAGGCTTAGAAATTGTTTTTCACGCACCCAAAGTAACTCCTAGGTGATGTGGGTCATGTGGGATCTCACTTCTTTCTCTTTGGAGATAGTGTTAGTGTCGGTGCCAGATAGGCGCACGATTTGAGCCAAGCGTACCATTGGTTCAGAAAACATTTTAGACGCACCCTTTGGTACTCCTGGGTGACGAGGCTCAAGTGAAAGCTCGTTTCGGTCCATTTGGAGATAGTGTTAATCTTGACGCAAGATAGGTGTGCGGTTTGCGTCGAACGTACCATAGGGTCTTGTCTTGAAAATTGGATTGGATACTCTGACCAATTGAGATATCTTGGTGTAGCAGGTTCTGCTGCCATGATGGTTCGTAACGCTAGTTTTTCTTGATGTTTGCTTCTGGAATCTGGAACCCCGGCGAAGATTACTGCCACTATCCCTCTAGATTTTTGAAATCCCTTGTCTTCATGGTTGTCTCCTTTTTTCTGATTGTCTTCTTTATTGTTTCCCTTGCTATCTTTTCTAGTGTATCTTTTGTTGAAGGTGTAGCAATTTCCGATGGTGTGCTTTCCATTGGGGTGCAAGGGGCAACATATGTTCTTAATGTCATCATATCTTCTGGGCTTGGTAAATTTCTTTGATTTGTCAGCCATTACTACTGCGTTGTCTAGACCTCACTTTCTCTCCTGATGTCTATTGTTTCGAGGATTTTGCCTGTCCGGGTTGTCTCTGTTGTTTCTATCCGGGAATCTTTCTCTTGTTTTTTCCTCTGCAATAATCATCTTTTCCACTGTCCGTCTGAATTCTTCATTGTTTCTTGGGTTTTCTTTGCAGAAGTCTTGAAATTACCACCTGGCCATGATTTCATGTGAGAAAGCTTCGATTACTTCTCGTTGGGTGATGTCATGTACTTGAGCTCGTAGTTCACCAAATCGTCAACATTAATTTCTTAAACTTTCCCCTCCCTTCTGCTTGAGTCCTTTTAACTCTACGTGGGTGATTGGATGTGTAATAATTCCCATGAAATTTTCACAGAAAGCTCTTTGCAAGTCTTCCCAATTTCTGATTGATCCTGGATTCAATTTGTCAAACCATTGAAGTGGCATGGTTTCTAGGGCCATGGGAAAGAACAAGGTTTTGATGTCATCGTCTCCTTCGGCCAATTCAATCGATTGTGAGTAAATCCTGAGCCATGGCTTTGGTTCGGTCTTGCCATCATACTTGGAGTGGTTGGACGGCTTGAACTTATGAGGTAGTCGTGTTGAAGCAAGTCTATTTGCAAAACAGGGGAATCTATCGTGCGTTCTGGCTTCTGTATATTCTGATTCTGTGCCCCCTTCTTGCCAACTGTCATCTTGGTGAGAGTAGTTCTGCGTGGCTGTCCGAGTAGGTGCTTTGCTTCTGGCCTTTCTTGGTTGTTCAATTCAGTTGTTTTGACTATGATTTCTTCGGCTCTCTTCGTTGTGACTTCCACTTGGTCCAAGTCTTTCGAAAGTAGACTTCCTTTGATTTTGATCTTCTTGTTCATGAGATGTTGCCTTTTCATTGTGTGTCTTAAAGACTATTGATCAGAGAAAGTCTCGTAGCTGTTCTTGTTTTTCATTGGGATATGAGGTCGCCCTGAGTTCTTCTACTGCTTCTCAGATCTTATCGTAGGGTGTATTCGCTGCTCGTCCATCTTCGACTTCTCGTTCTGATTTTCTTCTATTGTACTCGGCCAGGTCTGATTCATATTTGAAGCAAGTGTCCTTTCACTATTTAGCACGGTGTTGACATCCTTGTTTCAATTTGTTCTTTCTTTCTCTCGCTTGCCTCTGACTCTTAGTCTCACCATCGTGCCCTTGGATAAATGGTGATATGTTGGATTTAGATTCATCTGAAGACCTCACGTCGGGTGCTTCTGGGGGGATCAATGGTGATCGTGGACGGCGAATCATGAATACTTCTCTAGCGTGAGTTGTTCTGTCATCGTCGTTGATTTCTGTACTGCCAGAGCTGTTGATAACTTCAGTAGAGGTTTCGAGGTCATAGATCGAATCTCCTTCTCGGTAGGGTAGAGTTGTTGTTGTCGTATCATCGACTAGTTGGGTGCCGTCATACTCAGGAATGGTACCTGGCCAGTGAACGATGTAGTCTTGAGATGTTATAGTTAAAACGAGACCTTCCTGGGCTCCTTTCAATGGCATTCTAAGCACAGGATAGATGGATCCTTCGTGCCATGTCTGATAAGGTGTCGCCAAGTTGTGGGGTCTGAACAAAAGAGGACCCGACTTCTTTGAAGTTCTCTAAGTGTACTTCGAGTAGTATTCTTGATAGGTTGACATCATGCTCTAGAGATTTGTCAGAAAAGAACTCGGTTTTCCGAAAGAACTCGGATAAGACTTCGTCTCAGAAGCAGAACTTGAGTTTGAATTGGATGTGTGAAGTCATGGAATCCGAGTTGGATTGGACATTACGAGCCGCGTGAATCTTCCGGCAAGCTGATCTGTCGTTGTCATCAAAATTAAAGAGTCCTGATGATGATCTGAATCTTCGAGGAGACAGCCTTGGAGCTTGCCATCGTCACCTGCCTCGCAGATCCATGAACCAAAGATGAAGATTGATCCCTTCGAGAAGATCATGTTGTCGAGGTCCATCGAGCTCTCGGATGCAAAGTCGCCGAAAGCCCCTACCTGGCACGCTAGCTATCAATGTTTGACCACCGATAGCCTACCACGGGGGTCCCCGGGGTAGTATGTTTGGGCTTCAGCGTATACGGAACTCGATGGTTAACGGAAGAGACAATCGATTTATCCTGGTTTGGACCCTCGATCGATGATCGAGTAATAGCCCTACGTCCAGTCGGTGTTAGCCTTTGCGTTGGATGGATTGTAAAGAGTTGTGTTGTACAATTGTTGTCTCAAAACAACCCCTGATCCAAGGAGCCCTACCCTCCTTTATATAGTCAGGAGGCCAGAGTCCTAGTCAGTTTACAATGAGAGTTTCTAGTAGGATTACAGAATAAAACTACTACTAAGATTACAGGGGAAGAATCCTAGTTAGGCTAGTTCTTCTCCCTTCCTTGCGGGGTATCCCATGGGTCCCGCACCGACAGTCCACTAGGTGATGTGGCTCAAGTGGAAGCTAGTTTTGGTCTGTTTGGAGATAGTGCTAATCTTGATGCAAGATGGATGCACGGATTGCGTCGAACATACCATAGGCTCAGAAATCATTTTTGACGCACCCAAGGAACTCCTAGGTGATGTGGGTCATTTGGAATCTTGCTTCCTTCCATTTGGAGAAAGTGTTAGTGTCGAAGCAAGATAGGTGCATGGTTTGTGCTAGGCATACAATAGGCTTAGAAATCGTTTTGGACGCACTCGATGGTACCACTAGGTGAGGAGGCTCATGTGGAAGCTCATTTTGGTCCTTTCGAACATAGTGCTAATCTTGACGCAAGATAGGAGCATAGTTTGCGTTGAGTGTACCATATGCTCAGAAATTGTTTTCAACGCACTTGAAGGAACTCCTAGGTGATGTGGGTCATGTGGAATCTCACTTCTTTCTCTTTGGAGATAGTGTTAGTGTCGGTGCAAGATAGGTGCACGGTTTGCACCAAACGTACCATCGGCTCAGAAATCATTTTGGACGCACCCTTTGGTGCTCCTAGGTGACGAGGATCAAGTGAAAGCTCGTTTTAGTCTGTTTGGAGATAGTGCTAATCTTGACACAAGATAGGTGTGCGGTTTGTGTTGAATGTACCATTGGGTTGGAAATCATTTTGGACGCACCCAATGGAAGACCTAGGTGATGTGAGTTATGTGGAATCTCACTTCTTTTCCATTTGGAGACAGTGTTAGCGTCGGTGCTAGATAGGTGCATGTTTTGCGCTAGATGTACCATAGGCTCAGAAATCATTTTGAACGCATTCAATGGTACCACTAGGTGACGAGGCTCAAGTGGAAGCTTGTTTCGATCCTTTCAGACATAGTGCTAATCTTCATGCAAGATAGGTGCATGTTTTGCATCGAGTGTACCATAGGCTTAGAATTTGTTTTTTACGCACCCGAAGTAACTCCTAGGTGACGCGGGTCATGTGGAATCTCACTTCTTTCTCTTTGGAGATAGTGTTAGTGTCGGTGCAAGATAGGTGCACGGTTTGAGCCAAATGTACCATTGGTTCAAAAATCATTTTAGACGCACCCTTTGGTACTCCTGGGTGACGAGGCTCAAGTGAAAGCTCATTTTGGTCCATTTGGAGATAGTGTTAATCTTAACGCAAGATAGGTGCGCGGTTTGCGTCGAACATACCATAGGGTGGGAAATCATTTTGGACGCACACGATGGAACTCCTAGGTGAAGTGGGTCATGTGGAATCTCACTTGCTTCCGTTTGGAGACAGTGTTAGTGTCGGTGCAAGATAGGTGCATGGTTTGCGCTAGACATCCAATAGGCTTAGAAATCTTTTTCGACGCACTCGATGGTACCACTAGGTGACGAGGCTCATGTGGAAGCTCGTTTTGGTCCTTTCGAACATAGTGCTAATCTTGACGCAAGATAGCAGCACAGTTTGCGTCGAGTGTACCATAGGCTCAGAAATTGTTTTCAACGCACCCGAAGGAACTCCTAGGTGATGTGGGTCATGAAGAATCTCACTTCTTTCTCTTTGGAGATAGTGTTAGTGTCGGTGCAAGATAGGTGCACGGTTTGCACCAAACGTACCATCGGCTCAGAAATCATTTTGGATGCACCCTTTGGTACTCCTAGGTGACAAGGATCAAGTGAAAGCTCATTTCAGTCCATCTAGAGATAGTGCTAATCTTGACGCAAGATAGGTGCACGGTTTGCGTCGATAATAACGTAGGCTTGGAAATCATTTTGGACACACCCAATGGAACTCCTAGGTGACGTGGGTCATGTGGAATCCCACTTCTTTTCATTTGGAGACAGTGTTAGTGTCGGTGCAAGATAGGTGCATGGTTTGTGCTTGATGTTCCATCGGCTCAGAAATTGTTTTGGACGCACCCGATGGGTCCACTAGGTGATGTGGCCCAAGTGGAAGCTCGTTTTGGTCCGTTTGGAGATAGTGCTAATCTTGACGCAAGATGGGTGCATGATTTGCGTCGAACGTACCATAGGCTCGCAAATCGTTTTCGACGCACCCGAGGAACACCTAGGTGATGTGGGTCATTTGGAATCTTGCTTCCTTCCATTTGGAGACAGTGTTAGTGTCGGTGCAAGATAGGTGCATGGTTTGCGCTAGACATACAATAGGCTTAGAAATCATTTTG
The DNA here is from genome assembly GCF_019320115.1 of Miscanthus floridulus. Classification (NCBI taxonomy): domain Eukaryota; kingdom Viridiplantae; phylum Streptophyta; class Magnoliopsida; order Poales; family Poaceae; genus Miscanthus; species Miscanthus floridulus. The sequence continues at coordinate 59,200,719 of NC_089586.1, read as the reverse complement.
GACGCACTCGATGGTACCACTAGGTGACGAGGCTCATGTGGAAGCTCGTTTTGGTCCTTTCGAACATAGTGCTAATCTTGACGCAAGATAGGAGCATAGTTTGCGTCGAGTGTACCATAGGCTCAGAAACTGTTTTCAATGCACCCGAAGGAACTCCTAGGTGATGTGGGTCATGTGGAATCTCACTTCTTTCACTTTGGAGATAGTGTTAGTGTCGGTGCAAGATAGGTGCACGGTTTGCACCAAATGTACCATCGGCTTAGAAATCATTTTGGACGCACCCTTTGGTACTCCTAGGTGATGAGGATCAAGTGAAATCTCGATTCAGTCTGTTTAGAGATAGTGCTAATCTTGACACAAGATAGGTGTGCGGTTTGCGTTGAACGTACCATTGGGTTGGAAATCATTTTGGACGCACACGACGGAAGTCCTAGGTGACGTGGGTCATGTGAAATCTCACTTCTTTTCCATTTGGAGACAGTGTTAGCGTCGGTGCTAGATAGGTGCATGGTTTGAACTAGATTTACGATAGGCTCAGAAATCATTTTGGACGCATTCGATGGTACCACTAGGTGATGAGGCTCAAGTGGAAGCTTGTTTCGATCCTTTCGGACATAGTGCTAATCTTTACGCAAGATAGGTGCACGTTTTGCGTCGAGTGTACCATAGGCTCAGAAATTGTTTTTCACGCACCCAAAGTAACTCCTAAGTGACGTGGGGTCATGTGGGATCTCACTTCTTTCTCTTTGGAGATAGTGTTAGTGTCGGTGCCAGATAGGCGCACGGTTTGAGCCAAGCATACCATTGGTTCAGAAAACATTTTAGATGCACCCTTTGGTACTCCTAGGTGACGAGGCTCAAGGGAAAGCTTGTTTCGGTCCGTTTGGAGATAGTGTTAATCTTGACGCAAGATAGGTGTGCGGTTTGCGTCGAACGTACCATAGGGTGGGAAATCATTTTGGACGCACCTGATGGAACTCCTAGGTGACGTGGGTCATGTGGAATCTCACTTTTTTCCATTTGGTGACAGTGTTAGCGTCGGTGCAAGATAGGTTCATGGTTTGCGCTAGATGTACCATAGACTTAGAAATTATTTTGGACACATTCGATGGTACCACTAGGTGACGAGGATCAAGTGGAAGCTCGTTTCGGTCGGTTTGGAGATAATGCTAATCTTGACGCAAGATAGGTGCACGGTTTGCGTCGAACATAACATAGGCTTGGAAATCATTTTGGACACACCCAATGGAACTCCTAGGTGACGTGGGTCATGTGGAATCCCACTTCTTTTCGTTTGGAGACAGTGTTAGTGTCGGTGCAAGATAGGTGCATGGTTTGTGCTTGACGTTCCATAGGCTCAGAAATTGTTTTGGACACACCCGATGGGTCCACTAGGTGATGTGGCCCAAGTGGAAGCTCGTTTTGGTCCGTTTGGAGGTAGTGCTAATCTTGATGCAAGATGGGTGCACGATTTGCGTTGAACGTACCATAGGCTCAGAAATCGTTTTTGACGCACCCGAGGAACACCTAGGTGATGTGGGTCATTTGGAATCTTGCTTCCTTCCATTTGGAGACAGTGTTAGTGTCGGTGCAAGATAGGTGCATGGTTTGCGCTAGACATACAATAGGCTTAGAAATCATTTTGGACGCACTCGATGGTACCACTAGGTGACGAGGCTCATGTGGAAGCTCGTTTTGGTCCTTTCGAACATAGTGCTAATCTTGACGCAAGATAGGAGCATAGTTTGCGTCGAGTGTACCATAGGCTCAGAAATTGTTTTCAACGCACCCGAAGGAACTCCTAGGTGATGTGGGTCATGTGGAATCTCACTTCTTTCTCTTTGGAGATAGTGTTAGTGTCGGTGCAAGATAGGTGCACGGTTTGCACCAAATGTACCATCGGCTTAGAAATCATTTTGGACGCACCCTTTGGTACTCCTAGGTGATGAGGATCAAGTGAAATCTTGATTCAGTCCGTTTGGAGATAGTGCTAATCTTGACACAAGATAGGTGTGCGGTTTGCGTCGAACGTACCATAGGGTGGGAAATCATTTTGGACGCACCCGATGGAACTCCTAGGTGACGTGGGTCATGTGGAATCTCACTTTTTTCCATTTGGAGACAGTGTTAGCGTCGGTGCAAGATAGGTTCATGGTTTGCGCTAGATGTACCATAGACTTAGAAATTATTTTGGACACATTCGATGGTACCACTAGGTGACGAGGATCAAGTGGAAGCTCGTTTCGGTCGGTTTGGAGATAATGCTAATCTTGACGCAAGATAGGTGCACGGTTTGCGTCGAACATAACATAGGCTTGGAAATCATTTTGGACACACCCAATGGAACTCCTAGGTGACGTGGGTCATGTGGAATCCCACTTCTTTTCATTTGGAGATAGTGTTAGTGTCGGTGCAAGATAGGTGCATGGTTTGTGCTTGAGGTTCCATAGGCTCAGAAATTGTTTTGGACGCACCCGATGGGTCCACTAGGTGATGTGGTCCTAGTGGAAGCTCGTTTTGGTCCGTTTGGAGATAGTGCTAATCTTGACGCAAGATGGGTGCATGATTTGCGTCGAACGTACCATAGGCTCGGAAATCGTTTTCGACGCACCCGAGGAACACCTAGGTGATGTGGGTCATTTGGAATCTTGCTTCCTTCCATTTGGAGACAGTGTTAGTGTCGGTGCAAGATAGGTGCATGGTTTGTGCTAGACATACAATAGGCTTAGAAATCGTTTTGGACGCACTCGATGGTACCACTAGGTGACGAGGCTCATGTGGAAGCTCATTTTGGTCCTTTCGAACATAGTGCTAATCTTGACGCAAGATAGGAGCATAGTTTGTGTCGAGTGTACCATAGGCTCAGAAACTGTTTTCAACGCACCCGAAGGAACTCCTAGGTGATGTGGGTCATGTGGAATCTCACTTCTTTCACTTTGGAGATAGTGTTAGTGTCGGTGCAAGATAGGTGCACGGTTTGCACCAAATGTACCATCGGCTTAGAAATCATTTTGGACGCACCCTTTGGTACTCCTAGGTGATGAGGATCAAGTGAAATCTCGATTTAGTCCATTTGGAGATAGTGCTAATCTTGACACAAGATAGGTGTGCGGTTTGCGTTGAACGTACCATTGAGTTGGAAATCATTTTGGACGCACACGACGGAAGTCCTAGGTGACGTGGGTCATGTGGAATCTCACTTCTTTTCCATTTGGAGACAGTGTTAGCGTCGGTGCTAGATAGGTGCATGGTTTGCACTAGATTTACGATAGGCTCAGAAATCATTTTGGACGCATTCGATAGTACCACTAGGTGATGAGGCTCAAGTGGAAGCTTGTTTCGATCCTTTCGGACATAGTGCTAATCTTTACGCAAGATAGGTGCACGTTTTGCGTCCAGTGTACCATAGGCTCAGAAATTGTTTTTCACGCACCCAAAGTAACTCCCAGGTGACGTGGGGTCATGTGGGATCTCACTTCTTTCTCTTTGGAGATAGTGTTAGTGTCTGTGCCAGATAGGCGCACGGTTTGAGCCAAGCATACCATTGGTTCAGAAAACATTTTAGACGCACCCTTTGGTACTCCTGGGTGACGAGGCTCAAGGGAAAGCTTGTTTCGGTCCGTTTGGAGATAGTGTTAATCTTGACGCAAGATAGGTGTGCGGTTTGCGTCGAACGTACCATAGGGTGGGAAATCATTTTGGACGCACCTGATGGAACTCCTAGGTGACGTGGGTCATGTGGAATCTCACTTTTTTCCATTTGGTGATAGTGTTAGCGTCGGTGCAAGATAGGTTCATGGTTTGCGCTAGATGTACCATAGACTTAGAAATTATTTTGGACACATTCGATGGTACCACTAGGTGACGAGGATCAAGTGGAAGCTCGTTTCGGTTGGTTTGGAGATAATGCTAATCTTGACGCAAGATAGGTGCACGGTTTGCGTCGAACATAACATAGGCTTGGAAATCATTTTGGGCACACCCAATGGAACTCCTAGGTGACGTGGGTCATGTGGAATCCCACTTCTTTCGTTTGGAGACAGTGTTAGTGTCGGTGCAAGATAGGTGCATTGTTTGTGCTTGATGTTCTAGAGGCTCAGAAATTGTTTTGGACGCACCCGATGGGTCCACTAGGTGATGTGGCCCAAGTGGAAGCTCGTTTTGGTCCGTTTGGAGATAGTGCTAATCTTGACGCAAGATGGGTGCATGATTTGCGTCGAACGTACCATAGGCTCGGAAATCGTTTTCGACGCACCCGAGGAACACCTAGGTGATGTGGGTCATTTGGAATCTTGCTTCCTTCCATTTGGAGACAGTGTTAGTGTCGGTGCAAGATAGGTGCATGGTTTGCGCTAGACATACAATAGGCTTAGAAATCGTTTTGGACGCACTCGATGGTACCACTAGGTGACGAGGCTCATGTGGAAGCTCATTTTGGTCCTTTCGAACATAGTGCTAATCTTGATGCAAGATAGGAGCATAGTTTGTGTCGAGTGTACCATAGGCTCAGAAACTGTTTTCAACGCACCCAAAGGAACTCCTAGGTGATGTGGGTCATGTGGAATCTCACTTCTTTCATCTTTGGAGATAGTGTTAGTGTCGGTGCAAGATAGGTGCACGGTTTGCACCAAATGTACCATCGGCTTAGAAATCATTTTGGACGCACCCTTTGGTACTCCTAGGTGATGAGGATCAAGTGAAATCTCGATTTAGTCCATTTGGAGATAGTGCTAATCTTGACACAAGATAGGTGTGCGGTTTGCGTTGAACGTACCATTGGGTTGGAAATCATTTTGGACGCACACGACGGAAGTCCTAGGTGACGTGGGTCATGTGGAATCTCACTTCTTTTCCATTTGGAGACAGTGTTAGCGTCGGTGCTAGATAGGTGCATGGTTTGCACTAGATTTACGATAGGCTCAGAAATCATTTTGGACGCATTCGATAGGTACCACTAGGTGATGAGGCTCAAGTGGAAGCTTGTTTCGATCCTTTCGGACATAGTGCTAATCTTTACGCAAGATAGGTGCACGTTTTGCGTCCAGTGTACCATAGGCTCAGAAATTGTTTTTCACGCACCCAAAGTAACTCCTAGGTGACGTGGGGTCATGTGGGATCTCACTTCTTTCTCTTTGGAGATAGTGTTAGTGTCTGTGCCAGATAGGCGCACGGTTTGAGCCAAGCATACCATTGGTTCAGAAAACATTTTAGACGCACCCTTTGGTACTCCTGGGTGACGAGGCTCAAGGGAAAGCTTGTTTCGGTCCGTTTGGAGATAGTGTTAATCTTGACGCAAGATAGGTGTGCGGTTTGCGTCGAACGTACCATAGGGTGGGAAATCATTTTGGACGCACCTGATGGAACTCCTAGGTGACGTGGGTCATGTGGAATCTCACTTTTTTCCATTTGGTGATAGTGTTAGCATCGGTGCAAGATAGGTTCATGGTTTGCGCTAGATGTACCATAGACTTAGAAATTATTTTGGACACATTCGATGGTACCACTAGGTGACGAGGATCAAGTGGAAGCTCGTTTCGGTTGGTTTGGAGATAATGCTAATCTTGACGCAAGATAGGTGCATGGTTTGCGTCGAACATAACATAGGCTTGGAAATCATTTTGGACACACCCAATGGAACTCCTAGGTGACGTGGGTCATGTGGAATCCCACTTCTTTTCGTTTGGAGACAGTGTTAGTGTCAGTGCAAGATAGGTGCATGGTTTGTGCTTGACGTTCCATAGGCTCAGAAATTGTTTTGGACGCACCCGATGGGTCCACTAGGTGATGTGGCCCAAGTGGAAGCTCATTTTGGTCCGTTTGGAGATAGTGCTAATCTTGACGCAAGATGGGTGCACGATTTGCGTCGAACGTACCATAGGCTCAGAAATCGTTTTTGACGCACCCGAGGAACACCTAGGTGATGTGGGTCATTTGGAATCTTGCTTCCTTCCATTTGGAGACAGTGTTAGTGTCGGTGCAAGATAGGTGCATGGTTTGCGCTAGACATACAATAGGCTTAGAAATCGTTTTGGACGCACTCGATGGTACCACTAGGTGACAAGGCTCATGTGGAAGCTCGTTTTGGTCCTTTCGAACATAGTGCTAATCTTGACGCAAGATAGGAGCATAGTTTGCGTCGAGTGTACCATAGGCTCAGAAATTGTTTTCAACGCACCCGAAGGAACTCCTAGGTGATGTGGGTCATGTGGAATCTCACTTCTTTCTCTTTGGAGATAGTGTTAGTGTCGGTGCAAGATAGGTGCACGGTTTGCACCAAATGTACCATCGGCTTAGAAATCATTCTGGACGCACCCTTTGGTACTCCTAGGTGATGAGGATCAAGTGAAATCTCGATTCAGTCCATTTGGAGATAGTGCTAATCTTGACACAAGATAGGTGTGCGGTTTGCGTTGAACGTACCATTGGGTTGGAAATCATTTTGGACGCACATGACGGAAGTCCTAGGTGACGTGGGTCATGTGGAATCTCACTTCATTTCCATTTGGAGACAGTGTTAGCTTCGGTGCTAGATAGGTGCATGGTTTGCACTAGATTTACGATAGGCTCAGAAATCATTTTGGACGCATTCGATGGTACCACTAGGTGACGAGGCTCAAGTGGAAGCTTGTTTCGATCCTTTTGGACATAGTGCTAATCTTTACGCAAGATAGGTGCACGTTTTGCGTCGAGTGTACCATAGGCTTAGAAATTGTTTTTCACGCACCCGAAGTAACTCCTAGGTGACGTGGGTCATGTGGGATCTCACTTCTTTCTCTTTGGAGATAGTATTAGTGTTGGTGCCAGATAGGCGCACGGTTTGAGCTAAGCGTACCATTGGTTCATAAATCATTTTAGATGCACCCTTTGGTACTCCTGGGTGACGAGGCTCAAGTGAAAGCTCGTTTTGGTCCATTTGGAGATAGTGTTAATCTTAACGCAAGATAGGTGCGCAGTTTGCGTCGAACATACCATAGGGTGGGAAAACATTTTGGACGCACCCAATGGAACTCCTAGGTGAAGTGGGTCATGTGGAATCTCACTTCCTTCCGTTTGGAGACAGTGTTAGTGTCGGTGCAAGATAGGTGCATGGTTTGCGCTAGACATACAATAGGCTTAGAAATCATTTTCGACGCACTCGATGGTACCACTAGGTGACGAGGCTCATGTGGAAGCTCGTTTTGGTCCTTTCGAATATAGTGCTAATCTTGACGCAAGATAGCAGCACAGTTTGCGTCGAGTGTACCATAGGCTTAGATATTGTTTTCAACGCACCCGAAGGAACTCCTAGGTGATGTGGGTCATGTGGAATCTCACTTCTTTCTCTTTGGAGATAGTGTTAGTGTCGGTGCAAGATAGGTGCACGGTTTGCACCAAACGTACCATCGGCTTAGAAATCATTTTGGACGCACCCTTTGGTACTCCTAGGTGACAAGGATCAAGTGAAAGCTCATTTTAGTCCATCTAGAGATAGTGCTAATCTTGACACAAGATAGGTGTGTGGTTTGCGTTGAACGTACCACTGGGTTGGAAATCATTTTGGACGCACCCGATGGAAGTCCTAGGTGACGTGGGTCATGTGGAATCTCACTTCTTTTCCATTTGGAGACTGTGTTAGTGTTGGTGCTAGATAGGTGCATGGTTTCAACTAGATGTACGATAGGCTCAGAAATCGTTTTGGACGCATTCGATGGTACCACTAGGTGACAAGGCTCAAGTGGAAGCTTGTTTCGATCCTTTCGGACATAGTGCTAATCTTTACGCAAGATAGGTGTACGTTTTGCATTGATTGTACCATAGGCTTAGAAATTGTTTTTCACGCACCCAAAGTAACTCCTAGGTGACGTGGGTCATGTGGGATCTCACTTCTTTCTCTTTGGAGATAGTGTTAGTGTCGGTGCCAGATAGGCGCACGGTTTGAGCCAAGCGTACCATTGGTTCAGAAAACATTTTAGACGCACCCTTTGGTACTCCTTGGTGACGAGGCTCAAGTGAAAGCTTGTTTCGGTCCATTTGGAGATAGTGTTAATCTTGACGCAAGATAGGTGTGCGGTTTGCGTCGAACGTACCATAGGGTGGAAAATCATTTTGGACGCACCCGATGGAACTCCTAGGTGACGTGGGTCATGTGGAATCTCACTTTTTTCCATTTGGAGATAGTGTTAGCGTTGGTGCAAGATAGGTTCATGGTTTGCGCTAGATGTACCATAGACTTAGAAATTATTTTGGACACATTCGATGGTACCACTAGGTGACGAGGATCAAGTGGAAGCTCGTTTCGGTTCGGTTTGGAGATAATGCTAATCTTGACGCAAGATAGGTGCACGGTTTGTGTAGAACATAACATAGGCTTGGAAATCATTTTGGACACACCCAATGGAACTCCTAGGTGACGTGGGTCATGTGGAATCCCACTTCTTTCCGTTTGGAGACAGTGTTAGTGTCGGTGCAAGATAGGTGCATGGTTTGTGCTTGATGTTCCATAGGCTTAGAAATTGTTTTGGACGCACCCGATAGGTCCACTAGGTGATGTGGCCCAAGTGGAAGCTTGTTTTGGTCCGTTTGGAGATAGTGCTAATCTTGACGCAAGATGGGTGCACGGATTTGCGTCGAACGTACCATAGGCTCGAAATCGTTTTCGACGCACCCGAGGAACACCTAGGTGATGTGGGTCATTTGGAATCTTGCTTCCTTCCATTTGGAGACAGTGTTAGTGTCGGTGCAAGATAGGTGCATGGTTTGCGCTAGACATACAATAGGCTTAGAAATCATTTTGGACGCACTCGATGGTACCACTAGGTGACGAGGCTCATGTGGAAGCTCGTTTTGGTCCTTTCGAACATAGTGCTAATCTTGACGCAAGATAGGAGCACAGTTTGCGTCGAGTGTACCATAGGCTCAGAAATTGTTTTCAATGCACCCGAAGGAACTCCTAGGTGATGTGGGTCATGTGGAATCTCACTTCTTTCTCTTTGGAGATAGTGTTAGTGTTAGGTGCAAGATAGGTGCACGGTTTGCACCAAACGTACCATCGGCTTAGAAATCATTTTGGACGCACCCTTTGGTACTCCTAGGTGATGAGGATCAAGTGAAATCTTGATTCAGTCCTGTTTGGAGATAGTGCTAATCTTGACACAAGATAGGTGTGCGGTTTGCGTTGAATGTACCATTGGGTTGGAAATCATTTTGGATGCACACGACGGAAGTCCTAGGTGACGTGGGTCATGTGGAATCTCACTTCTTTTCCATTTGGAGACAGTGTTAGCGTCGGTGCTAGATAGGTGCATGGTTTGCACTAGATTTATGATAGGCTCAGAAATCATTTTGGACGCATTCGATGGTACCACTAGGTGATGAGGCTCAAGTGGAAGCTTGTTTCGATCCTTTTGGACATAGTGCTAATCTTTACGCAAGATAGGTGCACGTTTTGCATCCAGTGTACCATAGGCTCAGAAATTGTTTTTCACGCACCCAAAGTAACTCCTAGGTGACGTGGGGTCATGTGGGATCTCACTTCTTTCTCTTTGGAGATAGTGTTAGTGTCTGTGCCAGATAGGCGCACGGTTTGAGCCAAGCATACCATTGGTTCAGAAAACATTTTAGACGCACCCTTTGGTACTCCTGGGTGACGAGGCTCAAGGGAAAGCTTGTTTCAGTCCGTTTGGAGATAGTGTTAATCTTGACGCAAGATAGGTGTGCGGTTTGCGTCGAACGTACCATAGGGTGGGAAATCATTTTGGACGCACCTGATGGAACTCCTAGGTGACGTGGGTCATGTGGAATCTCACTTTTTTCCATTTGGTGACAGTGTTAGCGTCGGTGCAAGATAGGTTCATGGTTTGCGCTAGATGTACCATAGACTTAGAAATTATTTTGGACACATTCGATGGTACCACTAGGTGACGAGGATCAAGTGGAAGCTCGTTTCGGTCGGTTTGGAGATAATGCTAATCTTGACGCAAGATAGGTGCACGGTTTGCGTCGAACATAACATAGGCTTGGAAATCATTTTGGACACACCCAATGGAACTCCTAGGTGACGTGGGTCATGTGGAATCCCACTTCTTTCTGTTTGGAGACTAGTGTTAGTGTCGGTGCAAGATAGGTGCATGGTTTGTGCTTGATGTTCCATAGGCTTAGAAATTGTTTTGGACGCACCCGATAGGTCCACTAGGTGATGTGGCCCAAGTGGAAGCTTGTTTTGGTCCGTTTGGAGATAGTGCTAATCTTGACGCAAGATGGGTGCACGATTTGCGTCGAACGTACCATAGGCTCGGAAATCGTTTTCGACGCACCCGAGGAACACCTAGGTGATGTGGGTCATTTGGAATCTTGCTTCCTTCCATTTGGAGACAGTGTTAGTGTCGGTGCAAGATAGGTGCATGGTTTGCGCTAGACATACAATAGGCTTAGAAATCATTTTGGACGCACTCGATGGTACCACTAGGTGACGAGGCTCATGTGGAAGCTCGTTTTGGTCCTTTCGAACATAGTGCTAATCTTGACGCAAGATAGGAGCACAGTTTGCGTCGAGTGTACCATAGGCTCAGAAATTGTTTTCACGCACCCGAAGGAACTCCTAGGTGATGTGGGTCATGTGGAATCTCACTTCTTTCTCTTTGGAGATAGTGTTTAGTGTCGGTGCAAGATAGGTGCATGGTTTGCACCAAACGTACCATCGGCTTAGAAATCATTTTGGACGCACCCTTTGGTACTCCTAGGTGATGAGGATCAAGTGAAATCTTGATTCAGTCTGTTTGGAGATAGTGCTAATCTTGACACAAGATAGGTGTGCGGTTTGCGTTGAATGTACCATTGGGTTGGAAATCATTTTGGATGCACACGACGGAAGTCCTAGGTGACGTGGGTCATGTGGAATCTCACTTCTTTTCCATTTGGAGACAGTGTTAGCGTCGGTGCTAGATAGGTGCATGGTTTGCACTAGATTTATGATAGGCTCAGAAATCATTTTGGACGCATTCGATGGTACCACTAGGTGATGAGGCTCAAGTGGAAGCTTGTTTCGATCCTTTCGGACATAGTGCTAATCTTTACGCAAGATAGGTGCACGTTTTGCGTCCAGTGTACCATAGGCTCAGAAATTGTTTTTCACGCACCCAAAGTAACTCCTAGGTGACGTGGGTCATGTGGGATCTCACTTCTTTCTCTTTGGAGATAGTGTTAGTGTCGGTGCAAGATAGGCGCACTGTTTGAGCCAAGCGTACCATTGGTTCAGAAATCATTTTAGACGCACCCTTTGGTACTCCTGGGTGATGAGGCTCAAGTGAAAGCTCGTTTCGGTCCGTTTGGAGATAGTGTTAATCTTGACGCAAGATAGGTGTGCGGTTTGCGTCGAACGTACCATAGGGTGGGAAATCATTTTGGAAGCACCTCGATGGAACTCCTAGGTGACGTGGGTCATGTGGAATCTCACTTTTTTCCATTTGGTGACAGTGTTAGCGTCGGTGCAAGATAGGTTCATGGTTTGCGCTAGACGTACCATAGGACTTCGAAATTATTTTGGACACATTCGATGGTACCACTAGGTGACGAGGATCAAGTGGAAGCTCGTTTCGGTCAGGTTTGGAGATAATGCTAATCTTGACGCAAGATAGGTGCACGGTTTGCGTCGAACATAACATAGGCTTGGAAATCATTTTGGACACACCCAATGGAACTCCTAGGTGACGTGGGTCATGTGGAATCCCACTTCTTTTCGTTTGGAGATAGTGTTAGTGTCGGTGCAAGATAGGTGCATGGTTTGTGCTTGACGTTCCATAGGCTCAGAAATTGTTTTGGACGCACCCGATGGGTCCACTAGGTGATGTGGCCCAAGTGGAAGCTCGTTTTGGTCCGTTTGGAGATAGTGCTAATCTTGATGCAAGATGGGTGCACGATTTGCGTCGAACGTACCATAGGCTCAGAAATCGTTTTTGACGCACCCGAGGAACACCTAGGTGATGTGGGTCATTTGGAATCTTGCTTCCTTCCATTTGGAGACATGTTAGTGTCGGTGCAAGATAGGTGCATGGTTTGCGCTAGACATACAATAGGCTTAGAAATCATTTGGACGCACTCGATGGTACCACTAGGTGACAAGGCTCATGTGGAAGCTCGTTTTGGTCCTTTCGAACATAGTGCTAATCTTGACGCAAGATAGGAGCATAGTTTGCGTCGTGTGTACCATAGGCTCAGAAATTGTTTTCAACGCACCCGAAGGAACACCTAGGTGATGTGGGTCATGTGGAATCTCACTTCTTTCTCTTTGGAGATAGTGTTAGTGTCGGTGCAAGATAGGTGCACGGTTTGCACCAAACGTACCATCGGCTTAGAAATCATTTTGGACGCACCCTTTGGTACTCCTAGGTGACAAGGATCAAGTGAAATCTCGATTCAGTCCGTTTGGAGATAGTGCTAATCTTGACACAAGATAGGTGTGCGGTTTGTGTTGAACGTACCATTGGGTTGGAAATCACTTTGGACGCACCCGACGGAAGTCCTAGGTGACGTGGGTCATGTGGAATCTCACTTTTTTCCATTTGGAGACAGTGTTATCGTCGGTGCAAGATAGGTTCATGGTTTGCGCTAGATGTACCATAGGCTTAGAAATTATTTTGGACACATTGGATGGTACCACTAGGTGACGAGGATCAAGTGGAAGCTCGTTTCGGTCGGTTTGGAGCTAATGCTAATCTTGACGCAAGATAGGTGCACGGTTTGCGTCGAACATAACATAGGCTTGGAAATCATTTTGGACGCACCCAATGGAACTCCTAGGTGACGTGGGTCATATGGAATCCCACTTCTTTCCATTTGGAGACAGTGTTAGTGTCGGTACAAGATAGGTGCATGGTTTGTGCTTGACGTTCCATAGGCTCAGAAATTGTTTTGGACGCACCTGACGGGTCCACTAGGTGATGTGGCCCAAGTGGAAGCTCGTTTTGGTCCGTTTGGAGATAGTGCTAATCTTGACGCAAGATGGGTGCATGGTTTGCATCGAACGTACCATAGGCTCAGAAATCATTTTTGACGCACCCAAGGAACACCTAGGTGATGTGGGTCATTTGAATATTGCTTCCTTCCATTTGGAGACAGTGTTAGTGTCGGTGCACGATAGGTGCATGGTTTGCTCTAGACATACAATAGGCTTAGAAATCATTTTGGACGCACTCGATGGTACCACTAGGTGACGAGGCTCATGTGGAAGCTCGTTTTGGTCCTTTCGAACATAGTGCTAATCTTGATGCAAGATAGGAGCACAGTTTGCGTCGAGTGTACCATAGGCTTAGAAATTGTTTTCAACGCACTCGAAGGAACTCCTAGGTGATGTGGGTCATGTGGAATCTCACTTCTTTCTCTTTGGAGATAGTGTTAGTGTCGGTGCAAGATAGGTGCACGGTTTGCACCAAACGTACCATCGGCTTAGAAATCATTTTGGACGCACCCTTTGGTACTCCTAGGTGACGAGGATCAAGTGAAATCTCAATTCAGTCCTTTTGGAGATAGTGCTAATCTTGACACAAGATAGGTGTGCGGTTTGCGTTGAACGTACCATTTGGTTGGAAATCATTTTGGACGCACACGACGGAAGTCCTAGGTGACATGGGTCATGTGGAATCTCACTTCTTTTCCATTTGGAGATAGTGTTAGCGTCGGTGCTAGATAGGTGCATGGCTTGCACTAGATTTATGATAGGCTCAGAAATCATTTTGGATGCATTCGATGGTACCACTAGGTGATGAGGCTCAAGTGGAAGCTTGTTTCGATCCTTTTGGACATAGTGCTAATCTTTACGCAAGATAGGTGCATGTTTTGCGTCGAGTGTACCATAGGCTCAGAAATTGTTTTTCACGCCCCCGAAGTAACTCCTAGGTGACATGGGTCATGTGGGATCTCACTTCTTTCTCTTTGGAGATAGTGTTAGTGTCGGTGCCAGATAGGCGCACGGTTTGAGCCAAGCGTACCATTGGTTCAGAAATCATTTTAGACGCACCCTTTGGTACTCCTAGGTGATGAGGCTCAAGTGAAAGCTCGTTTCAGTCTATTTGGAGATAGTGTTAATCTTGAGGCAAGATAGGTGCGCGGTTTGCGTTGAACGTACCATAGGGTTGGAAATCACTTTGGACGCACCCGACGGAAGTCCTAGGTGACGTGGGTCATGTGGAATCTCACTTTTTTCCATTTGGAGACAGTGTTATCGTCGGTGCAAGATAGGTTCATGGTTTGCGCTAGACGTACCATAGGCTTAGAAATTATTTTGGACACATTGGATGGTACCACTAGGTGACGAGGATCAAGTGGAAGCTCGTTTCGGTCGGTTTGGAGCTAATGCTAATCTTGACGCAAGATAGGTGCACGGTTTGCGTCGAACATAACATAGGCTTGGAAATCATTTTGGACGCACCCAATGGAACTCCTAGGTGACGTGGGTCATATGGAATCCCACTTCTTTCCATTTGGAGACAGTGTTAGTGTCGGTACAAGATAGGTGCATGGTTTGTGCTTGACGTTCCATAGGCTCAGAAATTGTTTTGGACGCACCTGACGGGTCCACTAGGTGATGTGGCCCAAGTGGAAGCTCGTTTTGGTCCGTTTGGAGATAGTGCTAATCTTGACGCAAGATGGGTGCATGGTTTGCATCGAACGTACCATAGGCTCAGAAATCATTTTTGACGCACCCAAGGAACACCTAGGTGATGTGGGTCATTTGAATATTGCTTCCTTCCATTTGGAGACAGTGTTAGTGTCGGTGCACGATAGGTGCATGGTTTGCTCTAGACATACAATAGGCTTAGAAATCATTTTGGACGCACTCGATGGTACCACTAGGTGACGAGGCTCATGTGGAAGCTCGTTTTGGTCCTTTCAAACATAGTGCTAATCTTGACGCAAGATAGGAGCACAGTTTGCGTCGAGTGTACCATAGGCTCAGAAATTGTTTTCAATGCACCCGAAGGAACTCCTAGGTGATGTGGGTCATGTGGAATCTCACTTCTTTCTCTTTGGAGATAGTGTTAGTGTCGGTGCAAGATAGGTGCATGGTTTGCACCAAACGTACCATCGGCTTAGATATCATTGGGGACGCACCCTTTGGTACTCCTAGGTGACGAGGATCAAGTGAAATCTCGATTCAGTCCATTTGGAGATAGTGCAAATCTTGACACAAGATAGGTGTGCGGTTTGCGTTGAACGTAGCATTGGGACGGAAATAATTTTGGACGCACCTGATGGAAGTCCTAGGTGACGTGGGTCATGTGCAATCTCACTTCTTTTCCATTTGGAGACAGTGTTAGCGTAGGAGCTAGATAGGTGCATGGTTTGCACTAGATGTACGATAGGCTCAAAAATTGTTTTGGACGCATTCGATGGTACCACTAGGTGACGAGGCTCAAGTGGAAGCATGTTTCGATCCTTTCGGACATAGTGCTAATCTTTACGCAAGATAGGTGCACGTTTTGCGTCGAGTGTACCATAGGCTCAGAAATTGTTTTTCCCGCACCCAAAGTAACTCCTAGGTGACGTGGGTCATGTGGGATCTCACTTCTTTCTCTTTGGAGATAGTGTTAGTGTCGGTGCAAGATAGGCGCACTGTTTGAGCCAAGCGTACCATTGGTTCAGAAATCATTTTAGACGCACCCTTTGGTACTCCTGGGCGATGAGGCTCAAGTGAAAGCTCGTTTCGGTCCGTTTGGTGATAGTGTTAATCTTGACACAAGATAGGTGTGTGGTTTGCGTCGAACGTACCATAGGGTGGGAAATCATTTTGGAAGCATTCGATGGAACTCCTAGGTGACGTGGGTCATGTGGAATCTCACTTTTTTCCATTTGTTGACAGTGTTAGCGTCGGTGCAAGATAGGTTCATGGTTTGCGCTAGACGTACCATAGGCTTCGAAATTATTTTGGACACATTCGATGGTACCACTAGGTGACGAGGATCAAGTGGAAGCTCATTTTGGTCAATTTGGAGATAATGCTAATCTTGACGCAAGATAGGTGCACGGTTTGCGTCGAACATAACATAGGATCAGAAATCATTTTGGACGCACCCAATGGAACTCCTAGGTGATGGGTCCTATGGAATCTCACTTCTTTCCGTTTGGAGACAGTGTTAGTGTCGGTGCAAGATAGGTGCATGGTTTGCGCTAGACGTTCCATAGGCTTAGAAATCATTTTGGACACACCCGACCGGTCCAGTAGGTGATGTGGCTCAAGTGGAAGCTTGTTTTGGTCTGTTTGGAGATAGTGCTAATCTTGATGCAAGATGGGTGCGTGGTTTGCGTCGAACGTACAATAGGCTCGGAAATCGTTTTCGACGCACCCGAGGAACTCCTAAGTGATGTTGGTCATTTGGAATCCTGCTTCCTTCCGTTTGGAGACAGTGTTAGTGTTGGTGCAAGATAGGTGCATGGTTTGCGCTAGACATACAATAGGCTTAGAAATTGTTTTGGATGCACTCGATGGTACCACTAGTTGACGAGGCTCATGTGGAAGCTCGTTTTGGTCCTTCCGAACATAGTGCTAATCTTGATGCAAGATAGGAGCACAATTTGCGTCGAGTGTACCATAGGCTCATAAATTGTTTTCAACGCAGCCGAAGGAACTCCTAGGTGACGTGGGTCATGTGGAATCTCACTTCTTTCTCTTTGGAGACAGTGTTAGTGTTGGTGCAAGATAGGTGCACGGTTTGCAGCAAACGTACCATCGGCTCAGAAATCATTTTGGACGCACCCTTTGGTACTCCTAGGTGATGAGGATCAAGTGAAAGCTCGTTTTAGTCCGTTTGGAGATAGTGCTAATCTTGACACAAGATAGGTGTGCGGTTTGTGTTGAACGTACCATTGGGATGGAAATCATTTTGGATGCTCCCGTTGGAAGTCCTAGGTGACGTGGGTCATGTGGAATCTCACTTCTTTTCCATTTGGAGACAGTGTTAGCATCGGTGCTAGATAGGTGCATGGTTTGCGCTGATGTACCATAGGCTCAGAAATTGTTTTGGATGCATTCGATGGTACCACTAGGTGACGAGGCTCAAGTGGAAGCTTGTTTCGATCCTTTCGGACATAGTGCTAATCTTGACGCAAGATAGGTGCACGTTTTGCGTCGAGTATACCATAGGCTCAGAAATTGTTTTTTACGCACCCGAAGTAACTCCTAGGTGACGTGGGTCATGTGGAATCTCACTTCTTTCTCTTTGGAGATAGAGTTAGTGTCAGTTCAAGATAGGCGCACGGTTTGAGCCAAACGTACCATCGATTCAGAAATCATTTTAGACGCACCCTTTGGTACTCCTGGGTGATGAGGCTCAAGTGAAAGCTCGTTTCGGTCCATTTGGAGATAGTGTTAATCTTGACGCAAGATAGGTGCGTGGTTTGCGTTGAACATACCATACGGTGGGAAATCATTTTGGACGCACCCGATGGAACTCCTATTTGACGTGGGTCATGTGGAATCTCACTTTTTCCATTTGGAGACGGTGTTAGCATCGGTGCAAGATAGGTTCATGGTTTGCGCTAGACGTACCATAGACTTAGAAATCGTTTTGGACGCATTCGATGGTACCACTAGGTGACGAGGATCAAGTGGAAGCTCGTTTCGGTCAATTTGGAGATAATGCTAATCTTGACGCAAGATAGGTGCACGGTTTGCATTGAACATAACATAGGATCAGAAATCATTTTGGACGCACCCAATGGAACTCCTAGGTGATGGGTCCTGTGGAATCTCACTTCTTTCCGTTTGGAGACAGTGTTAGTGTCGGTGCAAGATAGGTGCATGGTTTGCGCTAGACGTTCCATAGGCTTAGAAATCATTTTGGACACACCCGACCGGTCCACTAGGTGATGTGGCTCAAGTGGAAGCTCGTTTTGGTCTGTTTGGAGATAGTGCTAATCTTGACGCAAGATGGGTGCATGGTTTGCGTCGAACGTACAATAGGCTCGGAAATCATTTTCGACGCACCCGAGGAACTTCTAGGTGATGTTGGTCATTTGGAATCCTGCTTCCTTCCGTTTGGAGACAGTGTTAGTGTTGGTGCAAGATAGGTGCATGGTTTGCGCTAGACATACAATAGGCTTAGAAATTGTTTTGGATGCACTCGATGGTACCACTAGGTGACGAGGCTCATGTGGAAGCTCATTTTGGTCCTTCTGAACATAGTGCTAATCTTGATGCAAGATACGAGCACAATTTGCGTTGAGTGTACCATAGGCTCAGAAATTGTTTTCAACGTAGCCGAAGGAACTCCTAGGTGACGTGGGTCATGTGGAATCTCACTTCTTTCTCTTTGGAGACAGTGTTAGTGTCGGTGCAAGATAGGTGCACGGTTTGCAGCAAATGTACCATCGGCTCAGAAATCATTTTGGACGCACCCTTTGGTACTCCTAGGTGACGAGGATCAAGTGAAAGCTCGTTTTAGTCCGTTTGGAGATAGTGCTAATCTTGACACAAGATAGGTGTGCGGTTTGTGTTGAACGTACCATTGGGATGGAAATCATTTTGGATGCACCCGTTGGAAGTCCTAGGTGATGTGGGTCAAGTGGAATCTCACTTCTTTTCCATTTGGAGACAGTGTTAGCATCGGTGCTAGATAGGTGCATGGTTTGCGCTGATGTACCATAGGCTCAGAAATCATTTTGGATGCATTCGATGGTACCACTAGGTGACGAGGCTCAAGTGGAAGCTTGTTTCGATCCTTTCGGACATAGTGCTAATCTTTACGTAAGATAGGTGCACATTTTGCGTCGAGTATACCATAGGCTCAGAAATTGTTTTTTACGCACCCGAAGTAACTCCTAGGTGACGTGGGTCATGTGGAATCTCACTTCTTTCTCTTTGGAGATAGAGTTAGTGTCAGTTCAAGATAGGCGCACGGTTTGAGCCAAACATACCATCGATTCAGAAATCATTTTAGACGCACCCTTTGGTACTCCTGGGTGACAAGGCTCAAGTGAAAGCTCGTTTCGGTCCATTTGGAGATAGTGTTAATCTTGACGCAAGATAGGTGCGCGGTTTGTGTTGAACATACCATAGGGTGGGAAATCATTTTGGACGCACCCGATGGAACTCCTATTTGACGTGGGTCATGTGGAATCTCACTTTTTTCCATTTAGAGATGGTGTTAGCATCGGTGCAAGATAGGTTCATGGTTTGTGCTAGACGTACCATAGACATAGAAATCGTTTTGGACACATTCGATGGTACCACTAGGTGAGGAGGATCAACTAGAAGCTCGTTTCGGTCGATTTGGAGATAATGCTAATCATGACGCAAGATAGTTGCATGGTTTGGGTCGAACATAACGTAGGCTCAGAAATCATTTTGGATGCACCCAATGGAACTCCTAGGTGACGTGGGTCATGTGGAATCTCATTTCTTTCCGTTTGGAGATAGTGTTAGAGTCGGTGCAAGATAGGTGCATGGTTTGCGCTAGATGTTCCATAGGCTCAGAAATCATTTTGGACGCACCCGACGGGTCCACTAGGCGATGTGGCTCAAGTGGAAGCTTGTTTTGGTCTATTTAAAGATAGTCCTAATCTTGACGCAAGATGGGTGCACGGTTTGCGTCGAACGTACCAAAGGCTCGGATATCGTTTTTGACACACCCGAGGAACTCGTAGGTGATGTGGGTCATTTGGAATCTTGCTTCATTCCATTTGGAGACAGTGTTGGTGTCGCTGCTAGATAGGTGCATGGTTTGTGCTAGACATACAATAGGCTTAGAAATCATTTTGGACGCACTCGATGGTACCACTAGGTGACGAGGCTCATGTGGAAGCTCGTTTTGGTCATTTCGAACATAGTGCTAATCTTGACGCAAGATAGGAGCATAGTTTGCGTCGAGTGTACAATAGGCTCAAAAATTGTTTTCAACGCACCCGAAGGAACTCCTAGGTGACATGGGTCATGTGGAATCTCACTTCTTTCTCTTTGGAGATAGTGTTAGTCTCGGTGCAAGACAGGTGCACGGTTTGCACCAAACGACCATCGGCTCAGAAATCATTTTGGACGCATCCTTTGGTACTCCTAGGTGATGAGGATGAAGTGAAAGCTCGTTTCAGTCCATTTGGAGATAGAGCTAATCTTGACACAAGATAGGTGTGCGGTTTGCGTTGAACGTACCATTGGTTTGGAAATCATTTTGGACGCACCCAATGGAACTCCTAGGTGATGTGGGTCAAGTGGAATCCACTTGTTTTACATTTGGAGACAGTGTTAGCGTCGGTGCTAGCTAGGTGCATGATTTGCGCTAGATGTACCATAGGCTCAGAAATCGTTTTGGACGCATTTGATGGTACCACTAGGTGACGAGGCTCAAGTGGAAGCTCATTTCGATCCTTTCAGACATAGTGCTAATCTTGACGCAAGATAGGTGCACGTTTTGCGTCGAGTGTACCATAGGCTCAGAAATTGTTTTTTATGCACCCGAAGTAACTCCTAGGTGACGTGGGTCATGTCGAATCTCACTTCTTTCTCTGTGGAGATAGTGTTAGTGTCGGTGCAAGATAGGCGCATGGTTTGAGCCAAACGTACCATCGGTTCAGAAATCATTTTAGACGCACCCTTTTGTACTCCTAGGTGATGAGGCTCAAGTGAAAGCTCGTTTCGGTCCGTTTGGAGATAGTGTTAATCTTGACGCAAGATAGGTGCGCGGTTTGCGTCAAACGTACCATAGGGTGGGAAATCATTTTGGACGCACCCGATGGAACTCCTAGGTGACGTGGGTCATGTGGAATCTCACTTTTTTCCATTTGGATACAGTGTTAGCGTCGGTGCAAGATAGGTTCATGGTTTGCGCTAGACGTACCATAGGCTTAGAAATCATTTGGACGCATTTGTTGGTACCACTAGGTGACAAGGATCAAGTGGAAACTCGTTTCGGTCAGTTTGGAGATAATGCTAATCTTGACGCAAGATAGGAGCACGGTTTGCGTCAAACATAACATAGGCTCAGAAATCATTTTGGACGCACCCAATGGAACTCCTAGGTGACGTGGGTCATGTGGAATCTCACTTCTTTCCATTTGGAGACAGTGTTAGTGTCGTTGCAAGATAGGTGCATGGTTTGCGCTAGACGTTCCATAGGCTCAGAAATCATTTAGGACGCACCCAACGGGTCCACTAGGTGATGTGGCTCAAGCGGAAGCTCATTTTAGTCCATTTGGAGATAGTCCTAATCTTGATGCAAGATGGGTGCATGGTTTGCGTCGAACGTACCATAGGCTCGAAAATCATTTTCGACACACCCGAGGAACTCATAGGTGATGTGGGTCATTTGGAATCTTGCTTCCTTCCATTTGGAGACAGTGCTGGTGTCGCTGCAAGATAGGTGCATGGTTTGCGCTAGACATACAATAGGCCTAGAAATCATTTTGGACGCACTCGATGGTACCACCAGGTGATGAGGCTCATGTGGAAGCTCATTTTGGTCCTTTTGAACATAGTGCTAATCTTGATGCATGATAGGAGCACAGTTTGTGTCAAGTGTACCATAGGCTTAGAAATTGTTTTCAACGCACCCAAAGGAACTCCTAGGTGACGTGGGTCATGTGGAATCTCACTTCTTTCTCTTTGGAGATAGTGTTAGTGTCGGTGCAAGATAGGTGCACGGTTTGCACCAAACGTACCATCGGCTCAGAAATCATTTTGGATGCACCCTTTGGTACTCCTAGGTGACAAGGATCAAGTGAAAGCTCGTTTCAGTCTGTTTGGGGATAGTGCTAATCTTGACACAAGATAGGTGTGCGGTTTGAGTTGAACGTACCATTGGGTTGGAAATCATTTTTGACGCACCCAATGGAACTCCTAGGTGACGTGGGTCATGTGGAATCTCACTTCTTTTCCATTTGGAGACAGTTTTAGCATCGGTGCTAGATAGGTGCGTGGTTTGCGCTAGATGTACCATAGGCTTAGAAATTGTTTTGGACGCATTCGATGGTACCACTAGGTGACAAGGCTCAAGTGGAAGCTCGTTTCGATCCTTTCAGACACAGTGCTAATCTTGATGCAAGATAGGTGCACGGTTTGTGTCGAGTGTACCATAGGCTCAGAAATTGTTTTTTACGCACCTAAAGTAACTCCTAGGTGACGTGGGTCATGTGGAATCTCACTTCTTTCTCTTTGGAGATAGTGTTAGTGTCGGTGCAAGATAGGTGCATGGTTTGAGCCAAACGTACCATCGATTCAGAAATCATTTTAGATGCTCCCTTTGGTACTCCTAGGTGACAAGGCTCGAGTGTAAGCTCATTTCGGTCCGTTTGGAGATAGTCTTAATCTTGACGCAAGATAGGTGCGCAGTTTGTGTCAAACATACCGTTGGGTGGGAAATCATTTTGGAAGCACCCGATGGAACTCCTAGGTGACGTGGGTCATGTGGAATCTCACTTTTTTCCATTTGGAGACAGTGTTAGCGTCGATGCAAGATAGGTTCATGGTTTGCGCTAGACGTACCATAGGCTCAGAAATCGTTTTGGACGCATTCGATGGTACCACTAGGTGACGAGGATCAAGTGGAAGCTCGTTTCGGTCGGTTTGGAGATAATGCTAATCTTGACGCAAGATAGGTGCACGGTTTGCATCGAACATAACATAGGCTCAGAAATCATTTTGGACGCACCCAATGGAACTCCTAGGTGATGTGGGTCATGTGGAATCTCACTTCTTTTTGTTTGGAGACAGTGTTAGTGGTGGTGCAAGATAGAAGCATGGGTTGCGCTAGACATTCTATAGGCTCATATATCATTTTGGACGCACCCGACCGGTCCAATAGGTGATGTGGCTCAAGTGGAAGCTTGTTTTGGTCCGTTTGGAGATAGTCCTAATCTTCACGCAACCTGGGTGCACGGTTTGCATCGAACGTACCATAGGCTCGGAAATCATTTTTGACGCACCTGAGGAACTCCTAGGTGATGTGGGTCATTTGCAATCTTGCTTCCTTTCATTTGGAGATAGTGTTGGTGTCGCTGCAAGATAGGTGCATAGTTTGTGCTAGACATACAATAGGCTTAGAAATCGTTTTGGATGCACTCAATGGTACCACTAGGTGACGAGGCTCATGTGGAAGGTCATTTTGGTCCTTTCGAACATAGTGCTAATCTTGACGCAAGATAGGAGCATAGTTTGTGTCGACTGTACCATAGGTTTAGAAATTGTTTTCAACGCATCCGAAGGAACTCCTAGGTGATGTGGGTCATCTGGAATCTCACTTCTTTTCCATTTGGAGACAGTTTTAGCATCGGTGCTAGATAGGTGCGTGGTTTGCGCTAGATGTACCATAGGCTCAGAAATCGTTTTGGACGCATTCGATGGTACCACTAGGTGACAAGGCTCAAGTGGAAGCTCGTTTCGATCCTTTCAGACACAGTGCTAATCTTGACACAAGATAGGTGCACGGTTTGTGTCGAGTGTACCATAGGCTCAGAAATTGTTTTTTACGCACCTAAAGTAACTCCTAGGTGACGTGGGTCATGTGGAATCTCACTTCTTTCTCTTTGGAGATAGTGTTAGTGTCGGTGCAAGATAGGTGCATGGTTTGAGCCAAACGTACCATCGATTCAGAAATCATTTTAGATGCACCCTTTGGTACTCCTAGGTGACGAGGCTCGAGTGAAAGCTCATTTCGGTCCATTTGGAGATAGTCTTAATCTTGACGCAAGATAGGTGCGCAGTTTGTGTCGAACGTACCGTTGGGTGGGAAATCATTTTGGAAGCACCCGATGGAACTCCTAGGTGACGTGGGTCATGTGGAATCTCACTTTTTTCCATTTGGAGACAGTGTTAGCGTCGATGCAAGATAGGTTCATGGTTTGCGCTAGACGTACCATAGGCTCAGAAATCATTTTGGACGCATTCGATGGTACCACTAGGTGACGAGGATCAAGTGGAAGCTCGTTTCAGTCGGTTTGGAGATAATGCTAATCTTGACGCAAGATAGGTGCACGGTTTGCATCGAACATAACATAGGCTCAGAAATCATTTTGGACGCACCCAATGGAACTCCTAGGTGATGTGGGTCATGTGGAATCTCACTTCTTTTTGTTTGGAGACAGTGTTAGTGGCGGTGCAAGATAGAAGCATGGTTTGCGCTAGACATTCTATAGGCTCATAAATCATTTTGGACGCACCCGACCGGTCCACTAGGTGATGTGGCTCAAGTGTAAGCTTGTTTTGGTCCATTTGGAGATAGTCCTAATCTTCACGCAAGATGGGTGCACGGTTTGCATCGAACGTACCATAGGCTCGGAAATCATTTTTGACGCACCTGAGGAACTCCTAGGTGATGTGGGTCATTTGGAATCTTGCTTCCTTTCATTTGGAGATAGTGTTGGTGTCGCTGCAAGATAGCTGCATAGTTTGTGCTAGACATACAATTGGCTTAGAAATCGTTTTGGACGCACTCAATGCTACCACTAGGTGACGAGGCTCATGTGGAAGGTTGTTTTGGTCCTTTCGAACATCGTGCTAATCTTGACACAAGATAGGAGCACAGTTTGTGTCAACTGTACCATAGGCTTAGAAATTGTTTTCAACGCATCCGAAGGAACTCCTTGGTGATGTGGGTCATGTGGAATCTCACTTCTTTCTCTTTGGAGATAGTGTTAGTGTCGGTGCAAGATAGGTGCACGGTTTGCACCAAACGTACCATCGGCTTAGAAATCATTTTGGATGCATTCGATGGTAGCACTAGGTGACGAGGCTCAAGTGGAAGCTTGTTTCGATCCTTTTGGACATATTGCTAATCTTGACGCAAGATAGGTGCACGTTTTGCGTCGAGTGTACCATAGGCTCAGAAATTATTTTTACACACCCAAAGTAACTCCTAGGTGATGTGGGTCATGTGGAATCTCACTTCTTTCTCTTTGGAGATAGTGTTAGTGTCGGTGCAAGATAGGTGCACGGTTTGAGCCAATTGTACCATCGGTTCAGAAATCATTTTAGATGCACCCTTTGGTACTCCTAGGTGACGAGGCTCAAGTGAAAGCTCGTTTCAGTCCATTTGGAGATAGTGTTGATCTTGATGCAAGATAGGTGCGCGGTTTGCGTCGAACGTACCGTAGGGTGGGAAATCATTTTGGACGCACCCGATGGAACTCCTAGGTGATGTGGGTCATGTGGAATCTCACTTTTTTCCATTTGGAGACAGTGTTAGCGTTGGTGCAAGATAGGTTCATGGTTTGCGCTAGACGTACCATAGGCTCAGAAATTGTTTTGGACGCATTCGATGGTACCACTAGGTGACGAGGATCAAGTGGAAGCTCGTTTCTGTCGGTTTGGAGATAATGCTAATCTTGACGCAAGATAGGTGCATGGTTTGCGTCGAACATAACATAGGCTTCGAAATCATTTTGGACGCACCCAATGGAACTCCTAGGTGACGTGGGTCATGTGGAATCTCACTTCTTTCTGTTTGGAGATAGTGTTAGTGTCGGTGCAAGATAGGAGCATGGATTGCACTAGACGTTCCATAGGCTTCGAAATCATTTTGGACACACCTAACGGGTCCGCTAGGTGATGTGGCTCAAGTGGAAGCTCGTTTTAGTCTGTTTGGAGATAGTCCTAAGCTTGACGCAAGATGGGTGCACGGTTTGCGTCGAACGTACCATACGCTCGGAAATCGTTTTCGACACACCCGAGGAACTCATAGGTGATGTGGGTCATTTGGAATCTTGCTTCCTTCCATTTGGAGACAGTGTTGGTGTCGCTACAAGATAGGTGCATGCTTTGCGCTAGACATACAATAGGCTTAGAAATTGTTTTGGACGCACTCGATGGTACCACTAGGTGACGAGGCTCATGTGGAATCTCATTTTGGTCCTTTCGAACATGGTGCTAATCTTGACGCAAGATAGGAGCACAGTTTGTGTTAAGTGTACCATAGGCTCAGAAATTGTTTTCAACGCACCCGAAGGAACTCCTACGTGACGTGGGTCATGTGGAATCTCACTTTTTCTCTTTGGAGATAGTGTTAGTGTCGGTGCAAGATAGGTGCACGGTTTGCACCCAACGTACCATCAGCTCAGAAATCATTTTGGACGCGCCCTTTGGTAATCCTAGGTGATGAGGATCAAGTGAAAGCTCATTTCAGTCTATTTGGAGATAGTGCTAATCTTGACACAAGATAGGTGTGCGGTTTGCATTGAACCTTCCATTGGGTTGAAATCATTTTGGACGCACCCGATGGAACTCCTAGGTGACGTGGGTCATGTGGAATCTCACTTCTTTTCCATTTGGACACAGTTTTAGCGTCGGTGCTAGATAGGTGCGTGGTTTGCGCTAGATGTTCCATAGGCTCAGAAATCGTTTTGGACGCAGTCGATGGTACCACTAGGTGACGAGGCTCAAGTCGAAGCTCATTTCGATCCTTTCGGACATAGTGCTAGTCTTGACGCAAGATAGGTGCACGGTTTATGTCGAGTGTACCATAGGCTCAGAAATTGTTTTTTACGCACCCAAAGTAACTCCTAGGTGATGTGGGTCATGTGGAATCTCACTTCTTTCTCTTTGGAGATAGTGTTAGTGTCGGTGCAAGATAGGTGCATAGTTTGAGCCAAACGTACCATCGATTCAGAAATCATTTTAGATGCACCCTTTGGTACTCCTAGGTGACGAGGCTCGAGTGAAAGCTTGTTTCGGTCCGTTTGGAGATAGTCTTAATCTTGACGCAAGATAGGTGCGCAATTTGCGTCGAACGTACCGTAGGGTGGGAAATCATTTTGGACGCACCCGATGGAACTCCTAGGTGACGTGGGTCATGTGGAATCTCACTTTTTTCCATTTGGAGACAGTGTTATCGTCGGTGCAAGATAGGTTCATGGTTTGCGCTAGATGTACCATAGGCTCAGAAATCGTTTTGGACGCATTCGATGGAACCACTAGGTGACGAGGATCAAGTGGAAGCTCATTTTGGTCGGTTTGGAGACAATGCTAATCTTGACGCAAGATAGGTGCACGGTTTGCGTCGAACATAACATAGGCTCAGAAATCATTTCGGACGCACCCAATGGAACTCCTAGGTGACGTGGATCATGTGGAATCTCACTTCTTTCTATTTGGAGACAGTGTTAGTGTCGGTGCAACATAGGAGCATGGTTTGTGCTAGACGTTCCATAGGCTCAGAAATCATTTTGGACACACCCGATGGGTCCACTAGGTGATGTGGCTCAAGTGGAAACTTGTTTTGGTCCATTTGGAGATAGTCCTAATCTTGACGCAAGATGGGTGCACGGTTTGCGTCGAACATACCATAGGCTCAGAAATTGTTTTCGACACATCCGAGGAACTCCTAGGTGATGTGGGTCATTTGGAATCTTGCTTCCTTCCATTTGGAGACAGTGTTAGTGTTGCTGCAAGATAGGTGCATGGTTTGCGCTAGACATACAATAGTCTTAGAAATTGTTTTGGATGCACTCGATAGTACCACTAGGTGACGAGGCTCATGTGGAAGCTCATTTTGGTCCTTTCGAACATAGTGCTAATCTTGACGCAGGATAGGAGCACAGTTTACGTTGAGTGTACCATAGGCTCAGAAATTGTTTTCAACGCATCCAAAGGAACTCCTAGGTGACGTGGGTCATGTGGAATCTCACTTCTTTCTCTTTGGAGATAGTGTTAGTGTCGGTGCAAGATAGGTGCATGGTTTGCACCAAACGTACCATCGGCTCAGAAATGATTTTGGACGCACCCTTTGGTACTCCTAGGTGACGAGGATCAAGTGAAAGCTCATTTCAGTCTGTTTAGAGATTATGCTAATCTTGACACAAGATAGGTGTGCGGTTTGCGTTGAACGTACCATTGGGTTGGAAATCATTTTGGACGCACCTGATGGAAGTCCTAGGTGATGTGGGTCATGTGGAATCCCACTTCTTTTCCATTTGGAGACAGTGTTAGCATCGGTGCTAGATAGGTGCATGGTTTGCGCTAGATGTACCATAGGCTCAGAAATCATTTTGGACGCATTCGATGGTACCACTAGGTGACGAGGCTCAAGTGAAAGCTCGTTTCGATCCTTTCGGACATAGTGCTAATCTTGATGCAAGATAGGTGCATGTTTTGCGTCGAGTGTACCATAGGCTTAGAAATTGTTTTTTACGCACCCGAAGTAACTCCTAGGTGACGTGGGTCATGTGGAATCTCACTTCTTTCTCTTTGGAGATAGTGTTAGTGTCGGTGCAAGATAGGTGCACGGTTTGAGCCAAACGTACCATCGATTCAGAAATCATTTTAGATGCACCCTTTGGTACGCCTAGGTGACGAGGCTCGAGTGAAAGCTCGTTTCGGTCCATTTGGAGATAGTCTTAATCTTGACGCAAGATAGGTGCGCGGTTTGCGTCGAACGTACCGTAGGGTGGGAAATCATTTTGGACGCACCCGATGGAACTCCTAGGTGACGTGGGTCATGTGGAATCTCACTTTTTTTCATTTGGAGACAGTGTTAGCGTCGTTGCAAGATAGGTTCATGGATTGCGCTTGATGTACCATAGGTCAGAAATCATTTTGGACGCATTCGATGGTACAACTAGGTGACAAGGATCAAGTGGAAGCTTGTTTCGGTCGGTTTGGAGACAATGCTAATCTTGACGCAAGATAGGTGCACGGTTTGCGTCGAACATAACATAGGCTCAGAAATCATTTTGGACGCACCCAATGGAACTCCTAGGTGACGTGGGTCATGTGGAATCTCACTTCTTTCTATTTGGAGACAGTTTTAGTGTCGGTGCAAGATAGGAGCATGGTTTGCGCTAGACGTTCCATAGGCTCAGAAATCATTTTGGATGCACCCGATGGGTCCACTAGGTGATGTGGCTCAAGTGGAAGCTTGTTTTGGTCAGTTTGGAGATAGTCCTAATCTTGACGCAAGATGGGTGCACGATTTGCGTCGAACGTACCATAGGCTCAGAAATCTTTTTTGACGCACCCGAGGAACTCCTAGGTGATGTGGGTCATTTGGAATCTTGCTTCCTTCCATTTGGAGATAGTGTTGGTGTCGCTGCAAGATAGGTGCATGGTTTGCGCTAGACATACAATAGGCTTAGAAATCGTTTTGGACGCACTCGATGGTACCACTAGGTGATGAGGCTCATGTGGAAGCTCATTTTGGTCCTTTTGAACATAGTGCTAATCTTGACGCAAGATAGGGGCACAGTTTGCGTCGAGTGTACCATTGGCTCAGAAATTGTTTTCAACGCATCCAAGGAACTCCTAGGCGACGTGGGTCATGTGGAATCTCACTTCTTTCTCTTTGGAGATAGTGTTAGTGTCAGTGCAAGATAGGTGCACGGTTTGCACCAAATGTACCATTGGCTCAGAAATCATTTTGGATGCACCCTTTGGTACTCCTAGGTGACGAGGATCTAGTGAAAGCTCATTTCAGTCCGTTTGGAGATAGTGCTAATCTTGACACAAGATAGGTGCGCGGTTTGCGTCGAACGTACCATAGTGTAACACCCCAGGTGTTTGTCACCAGTTAAGCAATGGGTTTGAGCTCAACCATGACATGTTCAGTGGTGATGGAGATGTCAAGGTCAAACCTATGGAAATGAGCCCCAACCTAAACTCGGATATTGCACCCTTGCTTTACATATAGGCCTTTTCAAGATATATGCTTGGCTGGTGTTATTGGAATATCTTCATGTGTCTCACATCAATACCCATCTGTATGGGTCACTGGAAAAGTTTCATGAAGTTTGGAATCAAAAAGTCACATGAAATGACAAGTTATATCCTTATTGGAATGACTTTGCTAAGTGCTTGAATTGCACTATTAAGTGAATGGAAATGTAGGTCATCAACCAAACCTTGCAAACTTGCCCAAATAACTCTAATTGAACTCTACAACAAAAGTCGTGAAGGGTTCATGTTGAACAGAAGTCAAGAAAATGCCTCAATTGGTTGAAAACTCTAATTCTAGGGTTAACGAGATGCTGCTTTGACCAAAGTAAAAGAATGGTTTATATTCAAGATACAAGGTTTGACCTTAAATAAAAGTTGCATTATAGTTTGTGTACTACAAACTTTATTTAAGGACCCAAGTCTAAATATATCTCTAAGCTAGACAAACAAAGGTCACAAAATTGATTCTGCAGCAGTCTTCAGCACTTAGAATTATTCTAAGTCTGGAGTTTCGCTAAGCAACGACATCGACATCCCACGTCCTCCAAATTTTGCTAACCAACTTGAGTTGGTCAAAAAATAAAAGTTGAAGGTTATATATTGGAGAAGAGCATACAAAAAGTTGCACTAAGTTTGACTCCGTTTTGGTCCTCAATTTTGCGTTTACTTAACCACTATCAAGGCACTGACACTGTCATTTTGGGGCTTAATTAGCCACTAACCTGCAGCCCTAATGGCCAATTACCCTTAACGAATGTTGGAGAGGACTTAGAGATCAGCCACTTTGCTTAAGGCGCCTAGAACCGAATATGCCCCGAAGATGCCCAAAACTTGGTTCTAATGTGGCCACGTCGTCGCCTGCCAGGTGCTCTAGGAAATTCCCCAAAGGGGGAGCGCGTGGCAGCCATGCAGAGCTCGCGCCCCACCATGGCCGCGCGCTGCTGCCACGTGCCCTGCCTCCTGTCGTGCTCTTGCTCCTCCAACCGAGCGCCAGAGCTCCCGTGTCCCTCACTCGCTCACTGCCCTCTCTCTTGGTCCGCTCCCTCGCCCTCCTCCGCTCTGCCGTCGTGGGTACGGCCATGGCCACCGAGCTTTGCTCCATGGCCGCCCATTCTCCCTGCTCCCTCTCTTCTCTCCATGCCGTCAGTCCATGCACCACTGTTGCTGTGGCTAGCCGAGCCAGTCCCCAACGCAACCACATCGCTCCTTCGCAGCCAGCCAGCCAGGCCTCGGCGAGCAGCACCGTCGCCGTCCGCCGGTGGTGCTCCCATGGCAGCCATGCGCTTGCTCTCTCCCTTTTGCCTCCGCACAAGCTGTGCTACTGTGTGTGCATGTGCAGGTCTGGGCTAGCATCTACGTCGCTGCTCGCCACCGACGCCCCTCCCCTGCCGGCCGAGTCAGCCGCCGGCCGGCCATCGAGCTGTGCTCTGCGTCCGTTCTGTGAGATAGAGAAGACGAAGGGCCACGCACGGGAATAAGACATTTTACAGGGGGTTAAGTGAAGAAGTTGTGACTCACATAAATAGTGCTCATGAGGACCTTTTCGTTAGAGTTTAATTTGTGTTTACTGCAGGGACCTCGATGCAAGATTTAAATTTCCTTTCTCTGATTTTTGCAGATTTGAATGCTCCACTTTGAAAATTCGTAGTAATTTGTATAAAAATCTTAAAATAGTAAATGAGGACTTTTGGAATCCTTGAAAATTGTTCTATGTAGTAGATCTATAATATTACATGTTTGAGTTTAAAGTTTTAGCTGTAAAAATAGATTTATGTAGTTAGGTTTTTCATGCTAGTTGTATTTGTCTTTTTCATAACTATAGTTCTTTTGCTCAAATAACTGTGAAATTTTTATGGCGTGCTCATCAGGTGATTGTTGTTGTCTGGTAAAAAGGTCAGGAGTGTAGGATTTATATTTTAAGAGTTATAAAAATAACAAATGTACTGTATTGCATTGCTCCTATTCAGAATAGTCCTGCATGTTTGAATTAATTGGCTTAGTTAAGTTATGAATCATGACTTCATGATAATACATGAGTTGTATTACTTTTATTAATATTTTCAAAAAGCTAAATATCATGATTTTTAGTTAAGTAGATCTTGAGTTATACTTGCTTAAATCTCTGTGGCTGTTTCTGCCCAAACCCAGAGAGGGTTTCCTTGTTCTTACTATGGGGCCTTCTTAATAGTAGAATTAGCTTGAGATGTTCACAACAAAGTTGTTTAGAATTTGACAAGATTTCTAAAAAGTCTAGAACCACATTTATTGGACATATATAACTCTATTTATAGCTATTTAAAGTGGCATGTCAGTTTCTATCTATGTTTTGGACAGAGATGCAATTATTGGATTAATAAAGTTGTAGGTAGCTTCCTAAGATTTTCAAAAAGTTATGGTTCATGTTTGTTGGAGGTCTAGAACTCCAGTTATGCTTCTCTGAAGTTCCTATTGGTTTTCTGTACCACTGCTGTTGGGCTACATTTGCAGTTTTGCTTGTGCAATTATTTTTGTAGTGTAAATGATGTTTTCTATGGTTGTAGTGAATACAATTGTTGTATCAAATTTCATGATCTTGCTTGTGTTCAAATTTAAGGCCATAGGCCTGATAGTGTAGGAGTTACATGACTTTTAAGTCTTCTGTCAGGATTTGATTGTATTCTGAGCAGATCTAAAAGATGCTAGTGTTTGATCTAGTTAGGATTTGAATAAGCTTTTGATGATAATAACAAAGTTGTAGATAATTCATGTATCTAGCTTCATTTAAAATTTGGTGGTATTTGGCCTTGTGGTTTGTGAGTTATGCCTGTTTAAAGTTGGGTTTCAAAAATGGCTGCTCTCTGTCAATTGTGGACCAGTTTCTGTAAATGGGTATATTTGACTTAGTTAACTTGAGAACCATGCTAAGATAATTAAAGATGAATTGTAGAAAATTTCATAAGCTTTCCAGAATGTCTTGTTGCATGGCTATTGGATTTGTATAACTCTAGTTATGATCCAAACATGAAGCTGTTGTTTCCAGTCCAGAAATAGACATATGTTAGTTGTGGTTGTTTACTCCACGTGTTGCTAAGTGTGGCTTATGCCCTTGTTGATGGTCAAGTTATGATACTTGTGACCTTGTTAAACTTGTGTCATGCTTGATGTGCTTGCTCTCTATAGTTAGTTGTGTGATGTTAGTTAAATAGCTATTGGTGTCTATGTCTTGCATAATCTTGTGTTTGTCTTGAATGTTTATGTGATGCCTCTTGTATTACCATTCTTCATATTCATGCACTTGAATCTTGCATCTCATCTAGGTGCGCTAGATGAACCACGTGAAGGACGTGATATTGGAGCCGAACCTGAAGACGGTGTATGGTGGACCTATCCCGGAGGTGGAAGGACTGGACAAGTGCTAGGACGGGAGATGCTCACTTAGTGAGTGTCATCTAACTAACACTGACTTAGTGTGGGATCCCAGGCAAGCCCCGGAGCATTCTAAGCCTCCCATGTTTTTACAAATATCTTGAGTATCTTTTATTGTTGTTGATGCATTAAGTATAGGAATTGGTTGGAACCAATTGTTGCATTATATCCTTACCTTGTCCAGATAAAATCCTGTGAATCCTAATTAAGTGTAGAATCGAATGATGCTTAGCTATGCTTAGACCGGTAGAAGTCGGGTGATTTCCTGTCACCTGCAAGATGTAGGATGAGCTCTGGTCACGGTTGGCTATATTTGCCATCATGAAAAAGAACCATGTGTTAATAATGAAAAGAGACTGAACGGGATGACGGTAGTGCAGCAACAAGGCGTGGAGGTCTTGGGTGTGAATCTATCCCCGTCTGTGTCGTTTAAGGACCGATACGCTGTACATCCTTATGTCATGTTGAACGTAGCCTAACACTTAGCTGGCTGGATAAGACGTTCCGACCACGAAGCCTAGTAGCTCGATTCAGGCCAGGGACGTGAGCAGGGGTCCACAATCTAGATGGAAGTAAGGATGTGTGGGGAGCCATTGGCGTAAGCCTAAGGGCGGGTTAAGTCACCGAGCACTCATGGTAGAGTGGTTCTCTGATTTTGTGGCACTGTTTAGACTCGCGACTCCTGAATTGTACCAACGGTGACTTATTTGCGACCCTGACGGGGGAAGCAAGGATTGTGTTAGGAATACCCCTCCAGCTGGATAGGAATCGATTTGAATCGTCATCTCTCCCAGATAGTGAGAACTTGACTGAGCAGCGGCAACGTAGATTCACTAAATTTAAAGATATGGTTAAAGGATGATGATGATGATGATGATAATGACAATGAGCTATGAAATACCTGATATGGTTATTATTGTTTGCAACTTAATCAAGTGATTGATTAGTATAGGTGCTAATATAGATGGTAGGTAATGGCTAAAAGTCACTGCTAGTACAGGTGAATAATGCTAATGGTTACTCAAGCTTTTATACAAAAAGGTTGTCCAGCCTGATCCACTAAATTAAGCTTTGCATGATCCTTGGTGTCATTTGTTTTGGTTTCCGACGGGTAAGTCTGGCTGAGTACATTCGAGTACTCAGGGTTTATCCCACCATGTTGCAGGTGAAGTTCTCGGCCTGTTGAAGATGGTGGCTAACTGTCGGTGGGCTCGGTGATTCTATATTTACTTCTCATCTATATGCTTTTGTCTGAGGATGGCACTTATGCTAGCAATGTATTTGGAACATATATTAATGTAATCTTTTGAAAGCTATGTTGTTTTCACTAATTGGTTTTGAAACCCAAACTTGTACAATTATTTGTGAACCCATTTGTAATATTATTTCCGCTGCAACCCTGTGTATGTGATGTGTATTTGCTTAATCACGCAATCTTGGTTGTGATGTTGATATACCGAGGTCTTTTGGGACACTCGGCGGACTACCGGGTTTATATAAGTGAAAGTATACGCATGTCAACATGTTAGCGGGGACAGCCGTACTTGATCTTGTATAAATTGGGTGGTTCTATCACACATAGGGTGGGAAATCATTTTGGACGCACCCGATGGTACTCCTAGGTGACGTGGGTCATGTGGAATCTCACTTTTTTCATTTGGAGACAGTGTTAGCGTCGGTGCAAGATAGGTTCATGGTTTGCGCTAGACGTACCATAGGTCAGAAATTGTTTTGGATGCATTCGATGGTACCACTAGGTGACAAGGATCAAGTGGAAGCTCATTTCGGTTGGTTTGGAGATAATGCTAATCTTGACACAAGATAGGTGCATGGCTTGCATCGAACATAACATAGGCTCAGAAATCATTTTGGACGCACCCAATGGAACTCCTAGGTGACGTGCGTCATGTGGAATCTCACTGCTTTCTGTTTGGAGACAGTGTTAGCGTCGGTGCAAGATAGGAGCATGGTTTGTGCTTAACGTTCCATAGGCTCAGAAATCATTTTGGATGCACCCGACGGGTCCACTAGGTGATGTGGCTCAATTGGAAGCTCATTTTAGTCCATTTGGAGATAGTCCTAATCTTGACGCAAGATGGGTCCATGGTTTGCGTCGAACGTACCATAGGCTCAAAAATCGTTTTCGACGCACCCGAGGAACTCCTAGGTGATGTGGGTCATTTGGAATCTTGCTTCCTTCCATTTGGAGACTGTGTTGGTGTCGCTGCAAGATAGGTGCATGGTTTGCGCTAGATATACAATAGGCTTAGAAATCGTTTTGGACGCACTAGATGGTACCACTAGGTGACGAGGCTCATGTGGAAGCTTGTTTTGGTCCTTTCGAACATAGTGCTATTCTTGACGCAAGATAGGAGCACAGTTTGTGTCGAGTGTACCATAGGCTTAGAAATTGTTTTCAACGCACCCGAAGGAACTCCTAGGTGACGTGGGTCATGTGGAATCTCACTTCTTTCTCTTTGGAGATAGTGTTAGTGTCAGTGCAAGATAGGTGCACGGTTTGCACCAAACATACCGTCGGCTCAGATATCATTTTGGATGCACCCTTTGGTACTCCTAGGTGACAAGGATCAAGTTAAAGCTCGGTTCAGTCCATTTGGAAATAGTGCTAATCTTGACACAAGATAGTTGTGCGGTTTGCGTTGAACGTACCATTGGGTTGGAAATCATTTTGGACACACCCGATGGAACTCCTAGGTGACGTGGGTCATGTGGAATCTCACTTTTTTCCATTTGGAGACAGTGTTAGTGTCGGTGCAAGATAGGCTCATGGTTTGCGCTAGACGTACCATAGGCTTAGAAATCATTTTGGACGCATTCGATGGTATAACTTGGTGACGAGGATCAAGTGGAAGCTCGTTTCGGTCGGTTTGGAGATAATGCTAATCTTGACGCAAGATAGGTGCACGGTTTGTGTCGAACAAAACATAGGCTCGGAAATCATTTTGGACGCACCCAATGGAACTCCTAGGTGACGTGGGTCATGTGGAATCTCACTTCTTTCTATTTGGAGACAGTGTTAGTGTTGGTGCATTATAGGAGCATGGTTTGCGCTAGACGTTCCATAGGCTCAGAAATCATTTTGGACGCACCCGATGGGTCCACTAGGTGATGTGGCTCAAGTGGAAGCTCGTTTTGGTCCATTTGGAGATAGTCCTAATCTTGACGCAAGATGGGTGCATGGTTTGCATCGAACGTACCAAAGGCTCGGAAATCGTTTTCGACGCACCTGAGGAACTCCTAGGTGATGTGGGTCATTTGAAATCTTGCCTCCTTCCATTTGGAGACAGTGTTGGTGTCGCTGCAAGATAGGTGCATGGTTTGCACTAGACATAGAATAGGCTTAGAAATCGTTTTGGACGCACTCGATGGTACCACTAGATGACGAGGCTCATGTGCAAGCTCGTTTTGGTCCTTTCGAACATAGTGCTAATCTTGACACAAGATAGGAGCACATTTTGTGTTGAGTGTACTATAGGCTTAGAAATTGTTTTCAACGTACCTGAAGGAACTCCTAGGTGATGTGGGTCATGTGGAATCTCACTTCTTTCTCTTTGGCTATGGTGTTAGTGTCGGTGCAAGATAGGTGCACGATTTGCACCAAACGTACCATCGGCTCAGAAATCCTTTTGGATGCACCCTTTGGTACTCCTAGGTGACAAGGATCAAGTGAAAGCTCGGTTCAGTCTATTTGGAAATAGTGCTAATCTTGACACAAGATAATTGTGCAGTTTGCGTTGAATGTACCATTGGGTTGGAAATCATTTTGGACGCACCCAATGGAACTCCTAGGTGACGTGGGTCATGTGGAATCTCACTTTTTTCCATTTGGAGACAGTGTTAGCGTCAGTGCAAGATAGGCTCATGGTTTGCGCTAGACGTACCATAGGCTTAGAAATCATTTTGGACGCATTCGATTGTACCACTAGGTGACAAGGATCAAGTGGAAGCTCGTTTTGGTCGGTTTGGAGATAATGCTAATCTTGACGCAAGATAGGTGCACGGTTTGCGTCAAACATAACATAGGCTCGAAAATCATTTTGGACGCACCCAATGGAACTCCTAGGTGACGTGGGTCATGTAGAATCTCACTTCTTTTTATTTGGAGATAGTGTTAGTGTCGGTGCACGATAGGAGCATGGTTTGCGCTAGACGTTTCATAGGCTCATAAATCATTTTGGACGCACCCGATGGGTCCACTAGGTGATATGGCTCAAGTGGAAGCGCATTTTGGTCCATTTGGAGATAGTCCTAATCTTGACACAAGATGGGTGCACAGTTTGTGTCGAACGTACCATAGGCTCAGAAATCGTTTTCGACGCTCCCGAGGAACTCCTAGGTGATGTGGTTCATTTGGAATCTTGCCTCCTTCCATTTGGAGACAGTGTTGGTGTCGCTACAAGATAGGTGCATGGTTTGCGCTAGACATACAATAGGCTTAGAAATCATTTTGGATGCACTCGACGGTACCACTAGATGACGAGGCTCATGTGGAAGCTCGTTTTGGTCCTTTCGAACATAGTGCTAATCTTGACGCAAGATAGGAGCACAGTTTGCGTCGAGTCTACCATAGGCTCAAAAATTGTTTTCAACGCACCCGAAGGAACTCCTAGGTGACGTGGGTCATGTGGGATCTCACTTCTTTCTCTTTGGAGATAGTGTTAGTGTCGGTGCAAGATAGGTGCACGGTTTGCACCAAACGTACCATCGGCTCAGAAATCATTTTGGATGCACCCTTTGGTACTCCTAGGTGATGAGGATCAAGTGAAAGCTCGTTTCAGTCCATTTGGAGATAGTGCTAATCTTGGCACAAGATAGGTGTGCGATTTGCGTTGAACGTACCATTGGGTTGGAAATCATTTTGGATGCCCCTTTGGTACTCCTAGGTGACAAGGATCAAGTGAAAGCTCGGTTCAGTCCATATGGAAATAGTGCTAATCTTGACACAAGATAGTTGTGCGGTTTGCGTTGAACGTACCATTGGGTTGGAAATCATTTTGGATGCACCCAATGGAACTCCTAGGTGACATGGCTCATGTGGAATCTCACTTTTTTCCATTTGGAGACAGTGTTAGCATCGGTGCAAGATAGGCTCATGGTTTGCGCTAGACGTACCATAGGCTCAGAAATCATTTTGGATGCATTCGATGGTACCACTAGGAGACGAGGATCAAGTGGAAGCTCGTTTCAGTCGGTTTGGAGATAATGCTAATGTTGACGCAAGATAGGAGCACGGTTTGCGTCGAACATAACATAGGCTCAGAAATCATTTTGGACGCACCCAATGGAACTCCTAGGTGACATGGGTCATGTGGAATCTCACTTCTTTCTATTTGGAGATAGTGTTGGTGTCGGTGCATGATAGGAGCATGGTTTGCGCTAGACGTTCCATAGGCTCAGAAATCATTTTGGACGCACCCGACGGGTCCACTAGGTGATGTGGCTCAAGTGGAAGCTCATTTTGGTCCATTTGGAGATGGTCCTAATCTTGATGCAAGATGGGTGCAGGTTTGCGTCGAACGTACCATAGGCTTGGAAATCGTTTTCGACGCACCCGAGGAACTCCTAGGTGATGTGGGTCATTTGGAATCTTACCTCCTTCCATTTGGAGACAGTGTTGGTGTCGCTGCAAGATAGGTGCAAGGTTTGCGCTAGACATACAATAGGCTTAGAAATCGTTTTGAACTCACTCGATGGTACCACTAGATGACGACGCTCATGTGGAAGCTCATTTTGGTCCTTTCGAACATAGTGCTAATCTTGACGCAAGATAGGAGCACAGTTTATGTCGAGTGTACCATAGGCTCAGAAATTATTTTCAACGCACCTGAAGGAACTCCTAGGTGATGTGGGTCATGTGGAATCTCACTTCTTTCTCTTTGGAGATGGTGTTAGTGTCGGTGCAAGATAGGTGCATGATTTGCACCAAACGTACCATCGGCTCAGAAATCCTTTTGGACGCACCCTTTGGTACTCCTAGGTGACGAGGCTCAATGAAAGCTCATTTCAATCCGTTTGGAGAGAGTGCTTATCTTGACACAAGATAGGTGTGCGGTTTGCGTTGAGCGTACCATTGGGTTGGAAATCATTTTGGACGCACCCGATGGAACTCCTAGGTGACATGGGTCATGTGGAATCTCTCTTCTTTTCCATTTGGAGACAGTGTTAGCGTCGGTGCTAGATAGGTGCATGGTTTGCGCTAGATATACCATAGGCTCAGAAATCGTTTTGGACGCATTCGATTGTACCACTAGGTGACGAGGATCAAGTGGAAGCTCGTTTCGGTCGGTTTGGAGATAATGCTAATCTTGACGCAAGATAGGTGCACGGTTTGCGTCGAACATAACATAGGCTCAGAAATCGTTTTGGACGCACCCAATGGAACTCCTAGGTGATGTGGATCATGTGGCATCTCACTTCTTTCTGTTTGGAGACAGTGTTAGTGTCGGTGCAAGAAAGGAGCATGGTTTGCGCTAGACATTCCATAGGCTTAGAAATCATTTTGGACGCACCCGACGGGTCCACTAGGTGATGTGGCTCAAGTGGAAGCTCGTTTTGGTCCATTTGGAGATAGTCCTAATCTTGACACAAGATGGGTGCACGGTTTGCGTCGAACGTACCATAGGCTCAGAAATCGTTTTCGACACACCCGAGGAACTCCTAGGTGATGTGGGTCATTTGGAATATTGCTTCCTTCCATTTGGAGACAGTGTTGGTGTCGCTGCAAGATAGGTGCATGGTTTGCGCTAGACATACAATAGGCTTAGAAATCATTTTGGACGCACTCGATAGTACCACTAGGTGACGAGGCTCATGTGGAAGCTTGTTTTGGTCCTTTCGAACACAGTGCTAATCTTGACGCAAGATAGGAGCACAGTTTGCGTCGAGTGTACCATAGGCTCAGAAATTGTTTTCAACGCACCCGAAGGAACTCCTAGGTGACATGGGTCATGTGGGATCTCACTTCTTTCTCTTTGGAGATAATGTTAGTGTCGGTGCAAGATAGGTGCACGGTTTGCACCAAACGTACCATCGGCTCAAAAATCATTTTGGACGCACCCTTTGGTACTCCTAGGTGACGAATATCAAGTGAAAGCTCGTTTCAGTCCATTTGGAGATAGTGCTAATCTTGTCACAAGATAGGTGTGCGGTTTGCGTTGAACGTACCATTGGGTTGGAAATCATTTTGGACGCACCTAATGGAACTCCTAGGTGACGTGGGTCATGTGGAATCTCACTTCTTTTCCATTTGGAGACAGTGTTAGCTTCAGTGCTAGATAGGTGCATGGTTTGCGCTAGATGTACCATAGGCTCAGAAATCATTTTGGACGCATTCAATGGTACTACTAGGTGAGGAGGCTCAAGTGGAAGCTCATTTCGATCCTTTCGGACATAGTGCTAATCTTGATGCAAGATAGGTGCATGTTTTGCATCCAGTGTACCATAGGCTCAGAAATTTTTTTTACGCACCCAAAGTAACTCCTAGGTGACGTGGGTCATGTGGAATCTCACTTCTTTCTCTTTGGAGATAGTGTTAGTGTCGGTGCAAGATAGGTGCATAGTTTGAGCTAAACGTACCATCGGTTCAGAAATCATTTTAGACGCACCCTTTGGTACTCCTAGGTGATGGGGCTCAAGTGAAAGGTCGTTTTGGTCTGATTGGAGATAGTCTTAATCTTGACGCAAGATAGGCGCACGGTTTGCGTCGAATGTACCATAGGGTGGGAAATCATTTTGGACGCACCCGATGGAACTCCTAGGTGACGTGGGTCATGTTGAATCTCACTTTTTTCCATTTCGAGACAATGTTTGCGTCGGTGCAAGATAGGTTCATGGTTTTCGGTACACGTACCATAGGCTTAGAAATCATTTTGGACGCATTCGATGGTACCACTAGGTGATGAGAATCAAGTGGAAGCTCATTTCGGTCGGTTTGGAGATAATGCTAATCTTGACGCAAGATAGGCGCACGGTTTGCGTCGAACATAACATAGGCTCGGAAATCATTTTGGACGCACCCAATGGAAGTCCTAGGTGACATGGGTCATGTGGAATCTCACTTCTTTCTGTTTGGAGACTGTGTTAGTGTCCGTGCAAGATAGGTGCATGGTCTGCGCTAGACGTTCCATAGGCTCAGAAATCGCTTTGGACGCACCTGATGGTTCCACTAGGTCATGTGGCTTAAGTGGAAGCTCATTTCAGTTGGTTTGGAGATAATGCTAATCTTGACGCAAGATAGGCGCACGGTTTGCGTCGAACATAACAGAGGCCCAGAAATCATTTCGGACGCACCCTTTGGTTTGCGCTAGATGTACCATAGGCTTAGAAATCATTTTGGACGTGTTCGACGGTTCCACTAGGTGACGTGGCTTAAGTGGAAGCTCGTTTCAGTCCTTCCAAACATAGTGCTAATCTTGACACAAGATAGGTGTACGGTTTGCGTCGAACGTACCATAGTCTCGAACATCATTTTGGACGCATCCGATGGATCTCCTAGGCGATGTGAGTCATGAGGAATCTCACTTCTTACTCTTTGGGCACAGTGTTAGTGTCGGTGCAAGATAGGTGCATAGTTTGCACCAAACGTACCATCGGATTAGAAATCATTTTGGACGCACCCTTTGGTACTCCAAGGTGACAAGGCTCAAGTGAAAGCTCATTTCTGTCTATTTGGAGATAGTGCTAATCTTGACGCAAGATAGGTGCACGGTTTGCGTCAAATGTACCATAGGCTCAGAAATTGTTTTCAACGCACCCGATGGAACTCCTAGGTGATGTGGGTCATTTGGAATCTTGCTTCCTTCTGTATGGAGACAGTGTTAGTGTCGGTGCAAGATAGGTCCACGGTTTGCGCTAGACAAACAATAGGCATAGAAATCATTTTGGACGCACTCAATGGTACCACTAGGTGACGAGGCTCATGTGGAAGCTCGTTTTGGTCCTTTCGAACATAGTGCTAACCTTGACGCAAGATAGGAGCATGGTTTGTGTCGAGTGTACCATAGGCTCAGAAATTGTTTTCAACGCACCCGAAGGATCTCCTAGGTGATGTGGGTCATGTGGAATCTCACCTCTTTCTCTTTGGAGATAGTGTTAGTGTCGGTGCAAGATAGGTGCATAGTTTGCACCAAATGTACCATCGGCTCAGAAATCATTTTGGATGCACCCTTTGGTACCCCTAGGTGATGAGGATCAAGTGAAAGCTCGTTTCAGTCTGTTTGGAGATAGTGCTAATCTTGACACAAGATAGGTGTGCGGTTTGCGTTGAACGTACCATTGGGTTGGAAATCTTTTTGGACACACCCGATGGAACTGCTAGGTGACGTGGGTCATGTGGAATCTCACTTCTTTTCCATTTGGAGATAGTGTTAGCGTCGGTGCTTGATAGGTGCATGGTTTGCGCTAGATGTACCATAGGCTCAGAAATCAATTTTGACGCATTCGATGGTACCACTAGGTGACGAGGCTCAAGTGGAAGCTCGTTTCGATCCTTTCGGACATAGTGCTAATCTTGATGCAAGATAGGTGCACGTTTTGCATTGAGTGTACCATAGGCTCAGAAATTATTTTTTACGCACCCGAAGTAACTCCTAGGTGACGTGGGTCATGTAGAATCTCACTTCTTTCTCTTTGGAGATATTGTTAGTTTCGGTGCAAGATAGGTGCACGGTTTGAGCCAAACGTACCATCGGTTCAGAAATCATTTTAGACACACCCTTTGATACTCCTAGGTGACGAGGCTCAAGTGAAAGCTTGTTTTGGTCAGTGTGGAGATAGTGTTAATCTTGACGCAAGATAGGTGCGCGGTTTGCGTCAAACGTACCATAGGGTGGGAA
The DNA here is from genome assembly GCF_019320115.1 of Miscanthus floridulus. Taxonomy (NCBI): domain Eukaryota; kingdom Viridiplantae; phylum Streptophyta; class Magnoliopsida; order Poales; family Poaceae; genus Miscanthus; species Miscanthus floridulus. Next base: position 59,157,858 of record NC_089586.1, on the reverse strand, counting down.
ATCATTTTGGACGCACCCGATGGAACTCCTAGGTGACGTGGGTCATGTGGAATCTCACTTTTTTCCATTTGGAGACAGTGTTAGCGTCGGTGCAAGATAGGTTCATGGTTTGCGCTAGATGTACCATAGGCTCAGAAATCGTTTTGGACGCATTCAATGGTACCAATAGGTGACGAGGATCAAGTGGAAGCTCGTTTCAGTCTGTTTGGAGATAATGCTAATCTTGACGCAAGATTGGTGCATGGTTTGCGTCGAACATAACATTGGCTCAGAAATCATTTTGGACGCACCCAATGGAACTCCAAGGTGACGTGGGTCATGTGGAATCTCACTTCTTTCCGTTTGGAGATAGTGTTAGTGTCAGTGCAAGAGAGGTGCATGGTTTGCGCTAGACGTTCCATAGGCTCAGAAATCATTTTGGACACACCCGATGGGTCCACTAGGTGATGTGGCTCAAGTGGAAGCTCATTTTGGTCCATTTGGAGATAGTGCTAATCTTGACGCAAGATGGGTACACGGTTTGCGTCGAACATACCATAGGCTCAGAAATCGTTTTTGACGCACCCAAGGAACTCCTAGGTGATGTGGGTCATTTGGAATCTTGCTTCCTTCTGTTTGGAGATAGTGTTAGTGTCGGTGCAAGATAGGTGCATGGTTTGCGCTAGACATACAATAGGCTCAGAAATCATTTTGGACTCACTCAATGGTACCACTAGGTGACGAGGCTCAAGTGGAAGCTCGTTTCGGTCCTTTCGAAAATAGTGCTATTCTTGACGCAAGATAGGTGCACGGTTTGCGTCGAATGTACCATAGTCTCGGACATCATTTGGATGCACCCGATGGAACTCCTAGGTGATGTGAGTCATGTGGAATCTCACTTCTTTCTCTTTGGAGATAGTGTTAGTGTCGGTGCAAGATAGGTGCACAGTTTGCACCAAATGTACCATTGGCTCAGAAATCATTTTGGATGCACCCTTTGGTACTCCAAGGTGACGAGGCTCAAGTGAAAGCTCATTTCCATCCATTTGGAGATAGTGCTAAACTTGACGCAAGATAGGTGTGCGGTTTGCATTGAATGTACCATAGGGTTGGGAATCATTTTGGACGCATCCGATGGAACTCCTAGGTCACGTGGGTCATGTGGAATCTCACTTGTTTCCATTTGGAGACAGTGTTAGCGTCAGTGCAAGATAGGTACATGGTTTGCGCTAGATGTACCATAGGCTCAGAAATCATTTTATATGCATTCGATGGTACCACTAGGTGATGAGGATCAAGTGGAAGCTCGTTTCGGTCGGTTTGGTGATAATGTTAATCTCAACGCAAGATAGGTGCACGGTTTGCGTCGAACTTAACATAGGCTCGGAAATCATTTTGGACGCACCCAATGGAACTCCTAAGTGATGTGGGTCTTGTGGAATCCCACTTCTTTCCGTTTGGAGACAGTGTTCGTGTCGGTGCAAGATAGGTGCATGGTTTGTGCTAGATGTTTCGTAGGCTCATAAATCATTTTGGACTCACCCGACGGTTCCACTAGGTGACGTGGCTTAAGTGGAAGCTCGTTTCGGTCCTTCGGAACATAGTGCTAATCTTGATGCAAGATAGGTCCACGGTTTGCATCGAACGTACCATAGTCTCGAACATCATTTTGGACGCATCCGATGGAACTCCTAGGTGATGTGAGTCATGAGGAATCTCACTTCTTACTCTTTGGAGATAGTGTTAGTGTCGGTGCAAGATAGGTGCATAGTTTGCACCAAACGTACCATCAGCTCAGAAATCATTTTGGACGCACCTTTTGGTACTCCAAGGTGAAGAGGCTCAAGTGAAAGCTCATTTCTGTCCGTTTGGAGATAGTGCTAATCTTGACGCAAGATAGGTGCACGGTTTGCGTCAAATGTACCATAGGCTCGGAAATCGTTTTCGATGCACCCAATGGAACTCCTAGGTGATGTGGGTCATTTGGAATCTTGCTTCCTTCTGTATGGAGACAGTGTTAGTGTCGGTGCAAGATAGGTCCACGGTTTGCGCTAGATGTATGGAAATCATTTTGGACGCACTCGACGGTACCACTAGGTGACGAGGCTCATGTGGAAGCTCGATTTGGTCCTTTCGAACATGGTGCTAACCTTGACGCAAGATAGGAGCACGGTTTGTGTCGAGTGTACCATAGGCTTAGAAATTGTTTTCAACCCACCCGAAGGAACTCCTAGGTGGCGTGGGTCATGTGGAATCTCACCTCTTTCTCTTTGGAGATAGTGTTAGTGTCGGTGCAAGATAGGTGCACGGTTTGCACCAAACGTACCATCGGCTTAGAAATCATTTTGGACGCACCCTTTGGTACCCCTAGGTGATGAGGATCAAGTGAAAGCTCGTTTCAGTCCGTTTGGAGATAGTGCTAATCTTGACACAAGATAGGTGTGCGGTTTGCATTGAACGTACCATTGGGTTGGAAATCTTTTTGGACGCACCCGATGGAACTGCTAGGTGATGTGGGTCATGTGGAATCTCACTTCTTTTCCATTTGGAGATAGTGTTAGCGTCGGTGCTAGATAGGTGCATGGTTTGCGCTAGATGTACCATAGGCTTAGAAATCATTTTGGACGTATTCGATGGTGCCACTAGGTGACAAGGCTCAAGTGGAAGCTCGTTTCGATCCTTTCGGACTTAGTGCTAATCTTGATGCAAGATAGGTGCACGTTTTGCATTGAGTGTACCATAGGCTCAGAAATTGTTTTTTACGCACCCGAAGTAACTCCTAGGTGACGTGGGTCATGTGGAATCTCACTTCTTTCTCTTTGGAGATAATGTTAGTGTCGGTGCAAGATAGGTGCACGGTTTTAGCCAAACGTACCATCGGTTTAGAAATCATTTTAGACGCACCCTTTGGTACTCCTAGGTGACGTGGCTCAAGTGAAAACTCATTTTGGTCCGTTTGGTGATAGTGTTAATCTTGACGCAAGATATGTGCGCGGTTTGCGTCGAACGTACCATAGGGTGGGAAATCATTTTGGACGCACCCAATGGAACTCCTAAGTGACGTGGGTCTTGTGGAATCTCACTTTTTTCCATTTGGAGACAGTGTTAGCATCGGTGCAAGATAGGTTCATGGTTTGCGCTAGATGTACCATAGGCTCAAAAATCGTTTTGGACGCATTCGATGGTACCACTAGGTGACGAGGATCAAGTGGAAGTTCATTTCGGTCGGTTGGGAGATAATGCTAATCTTGACGCAAGATAGGTGCACGTTTTGCGTCGAGTGTTCCATAGGCTCAGAAATTGTTTTTTATGCACCCGAAGTAACTCCTAGGTGACGTGGGTCATGTGGAATCTCAATTCTTTCTCTTTGGAGATAGTGTTAGTGTCAGTGCAAGATAGGTGCACGGTTTGAGCCAAACGTACCATCAGTTCAGAAATCATTTTAGACGCACCCTTTGGTACTCCTAGGTGACGAGGCTCAAGTGAAAGCTTGTTTTGGTCCGTTTGGAGATAGTGTTATTCTTGACAAAAGATAGGTGTGCGGTTTGCGTTGAACGTACCATAGGGTGGGAAATCATTTTGGACGCACCCGATAGAATTCCTAGGTGACGTGGGTCATGTGGAATCTCACTTTTTTCCATTTGGAGACAGTGTTAGCGTCGGTGCAAGATAGGTTCATGGTTTGCGCTAGACGTACCATAGGCTCATAAATCATTTTGGACACATTCGATGGTACCACTAGGTGACGAGGATCAAGTGGAAGCTCGTTTTGGTCGGTTTGGAGATAATGCTAATCTTGACGTAAGATAGGTGCACGGTTTGCGCCAAACATAACATATGCTCAGAAATAATTTTGGACGCACCCAATGGACCTCCTAGGTGACGTGAGTCATGCGGAATCTCACTTCTTTCCGGTTGGAGATAGGGTTAGTGTTGGTGCAAGATAGGTGCATGATTTGCGCTAGACGTTCCATAGGCTCAGAAATTATTTTGGACGCACCCGATGGGTCCACTTGGTGTTGTGGCTCAAGTGGAAGCTCGTTTTGGTCTGTTTGGAGATAGTGCTAATCTTGATGCAAGATGGGTGCACGGTTTGTGTCGAACGTATCATAGGCTCGGAAATCATTTTCGACGCACCCGAGGAACTCCTAGGTGATGTGGGTCATTTGGAATCTTGCTTCCTTCCGTTTGGAGACAGTGTTAGTGTCGGTGCAAGATAGGTGCATGGTTTGCGCTAGATGTTTCGTAGGTCATAAATCATTTTGGACTCACCCGACGGTTCCACTAGGTGACGTGGCTTAAGTGGAAGCTCATTTCGGTCCTTCAGAACATAGTGCTAATCTTGACGCAAGATAGGTGCACGGTTTGCATCGAACGTACCATAGTCTCGAACATCATTTTGGACGCATCCGATGGAACTCCTAGGTGATGTGAGTCATGAGGAATCTCACTTCTTACTCTTTGGAGATAGTGTTAGTGTCGGTGCAAGATAGGTGCACAGTTTGCACCAAACGTACCATCGGCTCAGAAATCATGGTTTAAACCACCAAAAAATCTAGCACTAGCATCATGATCATCTTCATTTATACCACAACGTGCTAAACCAATAAGCAATTCTTGATAGTATGCTTCTACTCCTTTATCACCTTGTTTTAAAGTTTGTAGTTTCAAACATAAATCACGTTGGTAATAAGGAGGAACAAAATGAGATTTCATACGTTGCTTTAAAACATTCCAAGTTTGAGGCACAGCAGCAGCATTATTGGCATTGCAAAGATCACTCCACCAGAACAAAGCAAAATTAGTAAACTCACTAGTAGCAAGTCTAACTCTATGCTCAGCAGGAACATTATGAGAATCAAATTTTTGTTGAACAGCAAGCTCCCAATCTAAATATGCCTCTGGATCAACATTACCAGCAAAAGGTGGTAGACTAAATTTAATTTTAGCAAAAGGATCATTATTACCATGATTATTACCTTCCATACCACGATGATTGAAGTTGAGGCAGCGACGGGCACCACCGTCAGCATACGCATCTTCATCACCAAAAGCATCTGTATCTTCATCATCAGCACGATAAGGTGGAGGGCGTTGCTCAAGCTGTTCAATGCGGTTGACCAGATTGTTCACGTTGCGCGTCAGCTCGGTCATAAGATTGCGTTGTTTAGTCATGAACGTTGTAAGCTCACCCTTGGACATGCACTCATTGAAGTCCGTCGAAGTTCCTGCCATGGTTAGAAGATAGAAAAAGACAACACCAAAGTATTATCCCTATCAACTAAAAGGAAACAAGTGGTGGTGGTGGTGATGGTGGTGAAAGTGGAATGCAAAATCACAAGAGGCTTACCACTGTCTTGCCTGTATTCTTACCAATGCCAAATAGGAGCAAAACCAAAGTGGCGAAGCAATCTGTTGTTGAGCGTGGGTAACAGTTGCAAGATGAACCTGTGCTGACAGAAGAATATGTGGAGCTATGGGTAGGCACACAATATGACAGCAAGGAGTAGCAATTAACGAGTGCAGAGTAACGATTGTTCAATCCGGATCCAAAGTACAAATCACAGGTGCTGGCTAAGACGTGTCGAGACGTAGCGCAACAAGGTGAAAACAAAGGACGATCGAAAGAACTCACAGAACAAGCAAATAGCCCGGACTTCTCCTGTTTTCCTGAATTTTTTTCCCGGATTTTTCCAAAAGGCACTAGTAGGAAACAAACTTTTTTTATTTTTTTCACTATTTTTTTATATACTTTTCTCTGAACAAGGATCACAAAAGATGTAACCACAAAAATTGGCACCTACAACTGAGGTGGGATGTGGTCTACAGAAATTCAGCACGTTCTCTGAAAAGCGTGCAAAAACTTTGACAATTTTTTTTCTATATTTTCCCGAATTTTTTTGGCAATTCTGATGAAACCAAACAGGGCGTAGCCAAGTTTGGGTCGGCTCCAAATGGTGTCAAGAAGCTGCTATAAAAATTTCAGATTTTTCTGATAAACGAGCGAAAAGTTATGCCTGTTTTACCGAAGGTATCTCAAGGTATGTTTTCCGGAAGGCACAACACGGCGGCGGCAGTTAGGGCAAAGCGTCCCTAAACTCTAACACCGATCATAGGATCGTCACTGTGACTAATAGCAGTAGGTATTCGCCTGTTGATGTAAGGAGGGCTGCGATGCAGGCAAAATAAGAGCGGCTGGCAACCTATCTAGGGTTTGCGCGGCGGCGAGAAGTTACACAAGGCGGCTAGCGGGGCAAGTCGAGTAATGTGGTGGCTTCGACTTGTTGTTTGGGAACGGTGGATGGGATAGCGGCGGAAAACAAAAATCACAGCAACGGGCGATTGAACTACGACCACGAACACAATCCTAAACCAGCAACAAGACTCGACCACGGACACAAACTCAACAACACGAATCTGAAACGAAATTGCAAAGGCACAAAGGGCGATAGGACAGCGGAAATTGAAACATTTTTGGGCTTTTTGTGGACTCTAGGTAATGAACAAATATGAATCTAAGGCAAACGAGATTATACCTCACGGTAAACCTGAAATATCTGATACCAATTGATGAGTACATGCCCGATCTTCCGAGAGGTAGCCGGTAAGTTCGATTTGTGGAGATCTCGACGTTGGCGATCCGGCTTCAAATCAGACGCGATTCGAACCCTACAACCGTTACACCACTGCTCCGTTGGTTATCAACCAAGCACAACTTGATTGACCTCGCCAAGAAGGCTTTTCCTGCAAGCGAATCGAAGAGCACAAGCAAGAAGGTAAAACACGCAATCTGAAATTGCAAATATGAATGATGCGAATATCAATAGAGGATTCAAGAACTCAGTTCCAAAGGACTAATCGACGCAGTGGAGGAGATCAAGAACAGGGGCCCTGGATCACTGTAAAAGGATTTGTCACCACAGTAACAATGAACGATTTAGTTTCTCGATGGAAAACTAAACTCTAAACAAAAACCCAATTGTGTAGCAGTGGCGGCGGCTGTGTTTATAGTCTAAGACTCGACCTTGGGTTGGGGATGGCCAGGGGTTGGGCGCCCACAACTTGGGCTTAAGGCCCGACACGATACATGGCCAAGTTGGCCCAAATAGGTGACGCAGCACCTTGCCGTGGTCACACAGAATGATCCACGGACCTTCTGGAGCTGAGACCAGATCCAAAACGACGGCGTCATCGTCCCCTTTCCAACGCATCCAAGAATGGCCCGTTTCGACGTCGTATGAGAAAGTTATGACCGAAACAGTGACGACGTGTCTGATGAATCCGAGGGCGACGTGGCAGCTGAGTTGGGAACGAATTGCAACATGGGGAAGACCATGGCATCGGTGTGTCCAGCGTGGCGATGTCCTCATCATGCATGGTTTGCACTAGACATTCCATAGGCTCAGAAATCATTTTGGACGCACTCGACGGTTCCACTAGGTTATGTGACTTAAGTGGAAGCTCGTTTTGGTCCGTTTGGAGATAGTGCCAATCTTAACGCAAGATAGGTGCACGGTTTGCGTCAAACGTACCATAGGCTCAGAAATCATGTTTGACGCACCTGATGGAACTCCTAGGTGATGTGGGTCATTTGGAATCTTCCTTCCTTCTGTTTGGTGATAGTCTTAGTGTCGGTGCAAGATAGGTGCATGGTTTGCGCTAGACATACAATAGGCTCAGAAATCGTTTTGGACACACTCGATGGTACCACTATGTGACGAGGCTCATGTGGAAGCTCATTTTGGTCTTTTTGAACACAGTGCTAATCTTGACGCAAGATAGGAGCACGGTTTGCGTCGAGTGTACCATAGGCTCAGAAATTGTTTTTGACGCAACCGAAGGAACTCCTAGGTGACGTGGGTCATGTGGAATCTCACTCCTTTCTCTTTGGAGATAGTGTTAGTGTCGGTGCAAGATAGGTGCACGGTTTGTACCAAACGTACCATCGGCTGATAAATCATTTTGGATGCACCCTTTGGTACTCCTAGGTGACGAGGCTCAAGTCAAAGCTCGTTTCAGTCAGTTTGGAGATAGTGCTAATCTTGACACAAGATAGGTGTGCGGTTTGTGTTGAACGTACCATTGGGTTGGAAATCATTTTGGACACACCCGATGGAACTCCTAGGTGACGTGGGTCATGTGGAATCTCACTTCTTTCCATTTGGAGACGGTGTTAGCATCGGTGCAAGATAGGTGTATGGTTTGCGCTAGATGTAGCATAGGCTCAGAAATCATTTTGGATGCATTCAATGGTTCCACTAGATGACGAGGCTCAAGTGGAAGCTCGTTTCGATCCTTTTGGAAATAGTGCTAATCTTGACGCAAGATAGTTGCACGTTTTGCGTCGAGTCTACCATAGGCTCACAAATTGTTTTGGACGCACCCGAAGTAACTCCTAGGTGACGTGGCTTGTGTGGAATCTCACTTCTTTCTCTTTGGAGATAGTGTTTGTGTCAGTGCAAGATAGGTGCCTGGTTTGAGCCAAACGTACCATCGGTTTGGAAATCATTTTGGACTCACCCTTTGGTACTCCTAGGTGATGAGGCTCAAGTAAAAGCTCGTTTCGGTCTGTTTGGAGATAGTGTTAATCTTGACGCAAGATAGGTGCGTGGTTTGCATTGAACGTACCATAGGGTGGGAAATCAATTTGGATGCATGTGATGGAACACCTAGGTGACGTGGGTCATGTGGAATCTCACTTCTTTCCATTTGGAGACAGTGTTAGCATCGGTCCAAGATAGGTGCATGGTTTGCGCTAGACGTACCATAGGTTTAGAAATCATTTTGGACGCATTAGATGGTACCACTAGGTGACTAGGATCAAGTGGAAGCTCGTTTCGGTCGGTTTGAAGATAATGCTAATCTTGACGCAAGATAGGTGCATGGTTTGCGTCGAACATAACATAGGCTCAGAAATCATTTTGGACGCACTCAATGGAACTACTAGGTGACGTGGGTCATGTGGAATCTCACTTCTTTCCGTTTGAAGACAGTGTTAGTGTTGGTGCAAGATAGGTGCATGGTTTGTGCTACATGTTCCATAGGCTCACAAATCGTTTTGGACACATTCGATGGTACCACTAGGTGATGAGGATCAAGTGGAAGCTTGTTTCGGTTGGTTTGGAGATATTGCTAATCTTGACGGAACATAGGTGCACGGTTTGCATCGAACACAACATAGGCTAGGAAATCATTTTGGATGCACCCAATGGAACTCCTAGGTGAAGTGGGTCGTGTGGAATCTCACTTCTTTCTGTTTGGAAACAGTGTTAGTGTCGGTGCACTATAGGTGCTTTGTTTGCGCTAGACGTTCCATAGGCTCAGAAATCATTTTGGACGCACCCAACGGTTCCACTAGGTGATGTGGCTCAAGTGGAAGCTCGTTTCAGTGCGTTTGGAGATAGTGCTAATCTTAACGCAAGATAGGTGTGCGGTTTGTGTTGAACATACCATAGGGTTGGGAATCATTTTGGACGCACCCGATGGAACTCCTAGGTGACGTAGGTCATGTGGAATCTCACTTCTTTCCATTTGGAGACAGTGTTAGCGTCGGTGCAAGATAGGTGCATGGTTTGCGCTAGATGTACCATAGGCTCAGAAATCATTTTGGACGCATTCAATGGTACCACTAGGTGACGAGGATCAAGTGGAAGCTCATTTTGGTCGGTTTGGAGATGATCTGAATCTTTGATGCAAGATAGGTGCACGGTTTGCATCGAACATAACATAGGCTCAGAAATCATTTTGGACGCACCCAATGGAACTCCTAGGTGACATTGGTCATGTGGAATCCCACTTCTTTTCAGTTTGGAGACAGTGTTAGTGTCGGTGCAAGATAGGTGCATGGTTTGCGCTAGACGTTCCATAGGCTCAGAAATCATTTTGGACACACCCGACGGTTCCACTAGGTGATGTGGCTTAAGTGGAAGCTCATTTCGGTCTATTTGGAGATAGTGCTAATCTTGACGCGAGATAGTTGCACGGTTTGCGTCAAACGTACCATAGGCTCAGAAATCATTTTCGACGCACCCGATGGAACTCCTAGGTGATGTGGGTCATTTGGAATCTTGCTTCCTTCTGTTTGGAGACAGTGTTAGTGTCGATGCAAGATAGGTGCATGATTTCCTCTAGACATACAATAGGATCAAAAATCGTTTTGGACGCACTCGATGGTACCACTAGGTGATGAGGCTCATGAGGAAGCTCATTTCGTTCCTTCCGAACATAGTGCTAATCTTGCTGCAAGATAGGAGCACGGTTTGTGTCAAGTGTACCATAGGCTTAGAAATTGTTTTCGACGCACCCGAAGGAACTCCTAGGTCACGTGGGTCATGTGGAATCTCACTTCTTTCTCTTTTGAGATAGTGTTAGTGTCGGTGCAAGATAGGTGCACGGTTTGCGCCAAACGTACCATCAGCTTAGAAATCATTTTGGATGCACCCTTTGGTACTCCTAGGTGACGAGGCTCAAGTGAAAGCTTGTTTCAGTCCGTTTGGAGATGGTGCTAATCTTGACGCAAGATAGGTGTGCGGTTTTTGTTGAACGTACCATTGGGTTGGAAAATAATTTTTCATGCACCCAAAGGAACTCCTAGGTCACGTGGGTCATGTGGAATCTCACTTCCTCCCATTTGGAGATAGTGTTAGCATCGGTGCATGGTTTGCGCTAGATGTATCATAGGCTCAGAAATCGTTTTGGATGCATTCGATGGTAGCACTAGTTGAAGAGGCTCAAGTGGAAGCTCGTTTCGATCCTTTTGGACATAGTGCTAATCTTGATGGAAGATAGGTGCACGTTTTGCATCGAGTGTACCATAGGCTCAGAAATTGTTTTGGACGCACCTAAAGTAACTCCTAGGTGACATAGGTCAAGTGGAATCTCACTTCTTTCTCTTTGGAGATAGTGTTAGTGTCGGTGCAAGATTGGTGCACGGTTTGAGCCAAACATAACATCGGCTCAGAAATCATTTTGGACACACCCTTTGGTACTCCTAGTTGACGAGCCTCAAGTAAAAGCTCGTTTCGGTCCGTTTGGAGATAGTGTTAATCTTGACGCAAGATAGGTGTGTGGTTTGCGTTGAACGTATCATAGGGTGGGAAATCAATTTGGATGCACGTGATGGAACACCTAGGTGATGTGGGTCATGTGGAATCTCACTTCTTTCCATTTGGAGATAGTGTTAGCATCGGTCCAAGATAGGTGCATGGTTTGCGCTAGACGTACCATAGGTTTAGAAATCATTTTGGACGCATTAGACGGTACCACTAGGTGACTAGGATCAAGTGGAAGCTCATTTCGGTCGGTTTGAAGATAATGCTAATCTTGACGCAAGATAGGTGCATGGTTTGCGTCGAACATAACATAGGCTCAGAAATCATTTTGGACGCACTCAATGGAACTACTAGGTGACGTGGGTCATGTGGAATCTCACTTCTTTCCGTTTGGAGACAGTGTTAGTGTCAGTGCAAGATAGGTGCATGCTTTGTGCTACACGTTCCATAGGCTCACAAATCATTTTGGACGCATTCGATGGTACCACTAGGTGATGAGGATCAAGTGGAAGCTTGTTTCGGTCGGTTTGGAGATATTGCTAATCTTGACGGAACATAGGTGCACGGTTTGCGTCGAACACAACATAGGCTCAGAAATCATTTTGGATGCACCCAATGGAACTCCTAGGTGACGTGGGTCATGTGGAATCTCACTTCTTTCTGTTTGGAAACAGTGTTAGTGTCGGTGCACTATAGGTGCATTGTTTGCGCTAGACGTTCCATAGGCTTAGAAATCGTTTTGGACGCACCCAACGGTTCCACTAGGTGATGTGGCTCAAGTGGAAGCTCATTTCAGTGCGTTTGGAGATAGTGCTAATCTTAACGCAAGATAGGTGCGCGGTTTGTGTTGAACATACCATAGGGTTGGGAATCATTTTGGACGCACCCGATGGAACTCCTAGGTGACGTAGGTCATGTGGAATCTCACTTCTTTCCATTTGGAGATAGTGTTAGCGTCGGTGCAAGATAGGTGCATGGTTTGCGCTAGATGTACCATAGGCTCAGAAATCATTTTGGACGCATTCGATGGTACCACTAGGTGACGAGGATCAAGTGGAAGCTCGTTTTGGTCGGTTTTATAGATGATCTGAATCTTTGATGCAAGATAGGTGCACGGTTTGCGTCGAACATAACATAGGCTCAGAAATCATTTTGGACGCACCCAATGGAACTCCTAGGTGACATTGGTCATGTGGAATCCCACTTCTTTTTAGTTTGGTGACAGTGTTAGTGTCGGTGCAAGATAGGTGCATGGTTTGCGCTAGACGTTCCATAGGCTCAGAAATCATTTTGGACACACCCAATGGTTCCACTAGGTGATGTGGCTTAAGTGGAAGCTTATTTCGGTCTATTTGGAGATAGTGCTAATCTTGACACGAGATAGTTGCACGGTTTGCGTCAAACGTACCATAGGCTCAGAAATCATTTTCGACGCACCCGATGGAACTCCTAGGTGATGTGGGTCATTTGGAATCTAGCTTCCTTCCGTTTGGAGACAGTGTTAGTGTCGATGCAAGATAGGTGCATGATTTGCTCTAGACATACAATAGGCTCAGAAATCGTTTTGACGCACTCGATGGTACCACTAGGTGATGAGGCTCATGAGGAAGCTCATTTCATTCCTTTCGAACATAGTGCTAATCTTGCTGTAAGATAGGAGCACAGTTTGTGTTGAGTGTACCATAGGCTTAGAAATTGTTTTCGACGCACCCGAAGGAACTCCTAGTGTAGCACCCGGTTTTAAAGACAAAACCAGATACACACTATATGTGAGCCTAGGATGTCAAATCTCACATATAGCCACAAATCAGGGTAATATCAAGAGACAATACTTATTACATAACGTATTAGTAAAAAGAAAATAACCTCAGAGTAAAGACAGCGGAAAGTTGACTCTGATCTTCTGGCGAAGACTCCAAATCCACAGGGACGACTGACTGGTTGACCACAAGCCTAACTCCTCCAAACTAGCAATCTGGTACCCATCCGGGATTTTTATCCAAGTATAGAAAAGTAAAGCAAGCGTAAGTACATGTCGTACTTAACAATTATATCATGGGGTTCATGAGGCTGAAAAGGGCCGACACTGGTTTACTGCGATTAGCCTTAATAGGTCATCTTTTTAAGCAATTGAGTGGCAAAGAATTTATCATTCCCATAAACACATGATCAGGTAAACATGATAATGTATAGCATAAACAATCAATTATTAGCATCATCATTATCCATTAGTGATCATCTCTATTCCATAAGGGTCCAAGGCCGCTCGTGTTCGTGAGCATGGCTGTTATAACAGTTTTACACTCTGCAGAGGTTGTACACATTCACTATGAGTCGTGATTTACCCTTTCGCCCGGGGTGATCAGCCCCTTAACCCACTACCAAGGAAGGTCGGCAGGGTTCACTATGAAGCCTTTCAAAAGATTTTGTCTAACAAGTTAGGGCCGCTAGGTGTATGTGGCCCCTCTCTAGGAGTGGCACGCGTGGGCATCGCAGCACGGTACACACTTCCTAGCAGCAAAGGAAACATACCCTGCGCCTGAAAGGTAACCACTAACAAGCTAGAAAAGATCCTCATACTGAGCTAAAGCCAGAGCCATATGGCCCTTACAACTGTACTGTAAGTCCCGGATGATCGCTTATAGATAAGTCCTTAGGGAGAGGAATCTGAAGCATATAAACACTCCAGCCCCCTGTTTCCATGTTACTAAAAAGTCATGTTTTAATGTTTATTGCATATACCATTAGTCAAGTTACAAGATCATGGTTTTGATTAAGCACTAGCAAAAACTATCCCATGCAATATCCCAAAGGTTTCAAGGTACAAGATATCAAATATCTAGGATATCCTATTTGGCAACAAGGGAGACACATGCAATATGAATTTAGTGATTAAATGTGAATAGGTAACAAGGATAATCCCATGCTATACTTGCCTTAACTTGCTTTTCCCCCAAAGCAATACGCTCAAAAGCCTTTAGTATTCCACTTTCAATCTTCTACTTTCAATTCTCAGCTTCTAGTCTTCAGAGAACAACTTCTTAATCACCACGTAAACTTCACCGATTGACTGAACCATATATCACCACACAACATCCATACATGGCATACAAATAAGAATATATGAGAACAATACACCAACCAATAAAATAAGCAAAATGGCGTATCGCTACGAACACACAAACGCAAAAGACACGCTATATGCGATTCAACAAAAAAGCTACTGTCGAAGGATTTTCGGTGCAACGGAAAATAAAACCTATCCATTTAACTTATTTTAACTGTAGAAACACATGTGAATATTTTCATTAATCAACTTGATTCATTGCTTAAGAAAGAGCATAGTATAAAACCTATATTGACTTTAGTATTAATACAATTAACTTTTTAACTGTCAAAACACATTTGAGTAACATGAGAACCACTAACGCCACTGCGTAGAGCACGCCGATAATGAAACTATCGTTAAGAAGAAACAACTACCGAACAGTTTTATATATATTACAAAAGAAACATTTACGAGCTTGATTCATGTTAACTAACAAAAACTATGTGAGTAGTACCCACTCAGGTTACTCAGAACATATTCAATTTGAAAAGTTGAGTTAACAAAAGCCATATGAAAGCATCATGTGTTGAAGTTGAACTAAGCATGCTATAAATTAAAAATGTATTAATGTCGATATTAATCATAATGATAGTGATTTATGAAGGACTGATGTATTCACCTAAGTTGCTTTTAATTTTAAACCCAGTTGCATAACCATTAAATAAATTAATATTTAACTTATAAATTTTTGAGATATGAGACATGTTAAACGTCACTGCTAACACGTAGCATTAGTCAAATTATATTTTAATTTAGAAACTGAGTTAGAGTAATCATGTTTTATTTATAAATGTTGCCAGGTAGATTAAGCAAGTTAAACTTAAACTTGCAACAGTAAAATGCATGTGAGAGCATCTATACAAGTTTATCATATATACAACGGGTTTAAACTAACCAAACTTATAATTGAAAAGAATATTAATATCAACAATTAATCATATTAATATTATACACGAATTGCCGGGATATGAAACATATATTACTTAATTATAAAACTGTTTGCACGCATACTTAATCATTTTAATATTTAATTATAAAAGCGTAATAAGGTAACATGGAACACATTGTCATGAACACGTATCACCCATTGCGATGACACTCGCGCAATCGAATCGAAATCGAAAACCTAAATCGACTTTAATTATTCAGCGATTAATTAATTATGGACATAATTAATATTGTAATAAAATAAATTCATAAACATGTGGTATGAAACTAATAACTCTACTGCATAGATCTCGATGACACGAAACTAACGCAACTGGAATGGACTGAAACAGAGCTAAAACGATTAAACGACGGAGATTAATAACAGGATGGCAAAATCGTAAATAATTACATCTGGTACCTCTCTGTTCTTCTTCCCCTCAGCAGTATGTACGTGGTCATGAAGGAAAAACGCTGCTGCTCGTGGAGGGAGTCCAGGACGGCCGGCAGAGGCGCAGGGACCTCGGCCGCGGGGCCTGCTGGCCGGCCGACGGCGGCGCAGCGCCGGGACAGGCCAGAGCAGGGCAGCAGGCACGCACGCTGAACCTGCACGGCACAGAGCGGCGGCGGCTGCCTGGCCATGGTCTCGCATGCAGAGCGCGGATGGGGTCGGCTTGCGGTGCGTGGGGGCATGGGGTCGGGGCACTGGGAGGTGTGGCCAAGGGGCAGAGATGGTGCTGCAGCGTCGAACAACGAAGAACGAAGAAGCTCCGTCAGCCAGCCATGGTGGATCCTCGCCGTAGAAGAAAAAGAGAGGTTAGGGAAACAATGAACGGGCACGGATTCGTGAAAAGGATGGCAAGATGGTGTAGAGAACGACGAGATCTACCTCGTGGTGGTGGTGGTCGACGCCGAAACGCGACGGTTTGGCCGGAAAAGCTCGCCGAAGAGTTCGCCGGAAACCTAGCTGTGCCAAACTTCGGCGTCCGATCTGCGGAGCTACGAGTGGTGGCTCAAAAAACCGATCGTACTTCTGGAATCCTCGTGTCGAGGGCTACGCCGGCATATATATACGAAGGGTTTGTCGATTTTGGAAAGTCGAGATATTTTAGCAATTATTGATTTTCGGAATTAAAATAATTATAGAAAATTGGAAATTACTATTTAGGCTCCGAAAAATATCTCTGAGCTCCGAAAAATTCTATAAAAATTCCTAGGGATAGATGGAAGGATAAGGAACACAACCAAAGTGGTTTTAGCTCCTGAAAAGACTTTTGGATTGATCGAGAAAAAAGACAAGGCTCCAAGAAATAGAAATTTAATCCCGACAAAGGTCGGAAAGTTTTCCGGAAAGAGAGGCATTGTTCTAACGCGTCTTAAAACCTTTTCCAAGCCTTTGGATTTTGAAAACAAAGCATCTTATCTAACTTTTGTTTTTGCAAGTTTTCAATTTTTTTTAAACCACTACATGAAAATAATATTTTGAAGATTGAGATTTGAGTTTATTTTCCAAACCACTCATCACAAAAGTACCAATGTAACGGCATCAAAACCACTCATCACAATAGTACCAATGCAACTGCATGTATGCGCAAACATGTTGCTACCCTTATGTTGGATTTAATTTAAAGAAAGTTTTCTTTTACCTATGTTTTTATGAGCACAAAACAATTAACAGAAATCGTTTTACTCTTTTTAGAAAGTAGTTCATTTTAGGGTGTTACAGTCACGTGGGTCATGTGGAATCTTACTTCTTTCTCTTTTGAGATAGTGTTAGTGTCGGTGCAAGATAGGTGCACGGTTTGCACCAAATGTACCATCAGCTTAGAAATCATTTTGGACGCACCCTTTGGTACTCCTAGGTGACGAGGCTCAAGTGAAAGCTTATTTCAGTCCGTTTGGAGATGGTGCTAATCTTGACACAAGATAGGTGAGCGGTTTGTGTTGAACGTACCATTGGGTTGGAAAATAATTTTTGATGCACCCGAAGGAACTCCTAGGTCACGTGGGTCATGTGGAATCTCACTTCCTCCCATTTGGAGATAGTGTTAGCATCGGTGCATGGTTTGCGCTAGATGTACTATAGGCTCAGAAATCGTTTTGGACGCATTCGATGGTACCACTAGTTGAAGAGGCTCAAGTGGAAGCTCGTTTCGATCCTTTCGGACATAGTGCTAATCTTGATGGAAGATAGGTGCACGTTTTGCGTCGAGTGTACCATAGGCTCAGAAATTGATTTGGATGCACCTGAAGTAACTCCTAGGTGACATGGGTCAAGTGGAATCTCACTTCTTTCTCTTTGGAGATAGTGTTAGTGTCGGTGCAAGATTGGTGCACGGTTTGAGCCAAACGTAACATCGGCTCAGAAATCATTTTGGATGCACCCTTTGGTACTCCTAGTTGACGAGGCTCAAGTAAAAGCTCGTTTCGGTCCGTTTGGACATAGTGTTCATCTTGACGCAAGATAGGTGCGTGGTTTACGTCGAACGTACCGTGGGGTTGGAATTCATTTTGGACGCACCCGATGGAACTCCTCGGTGACATGGGTCATGTGGAATCTCACTTATTTCCATTTGGAGACAGTCTTAGCATCGGTACAAGATAGGTCCATGGTTTGCGCTAGACGTAACATAGGCTCAGAAATCGTTTTGGACGCATTCGATGGTACCACTAGGTGACTTGGATCAAGTGGAAGCAAGATAGGTGCACGGTTTGCGTCGAACATAACATAGTCTCATAAATCAATTTGGATGCACCCAATGGAACTCCTAGGTGACATGGGTCATGTGGAATCTCACTTCTTTCTGTTTGGAGACAGTTTTAGTGTCAGTGCATGGTTTGCGCTAGACATTCCATAGGCTCAGAAATCGCTTTGGACTCACCCAATGGTTCCACTAGGTGATGTGGCTCAAGTGGAAGCTCATTTCGGTTTGTTTGGAGATAGTGCTAATCTTGATGCAAGAAAGGTGCATAGTTTGTGTCGAACGTACCATAGGCTCGAAAATTGTTTTCGACGCACCCGATGGAACTTCTAGGTGATGTGGGTCATTTGGAATATTGCTTCCTTCTGTTTGGAGACAGTGTTAGTGTAGGTGCAAGATAGGTGCATGGTTTATGCTAGGCATACAATACGCTCAGAAATCAATTTGGACGCACTCGATGGTACTCCAAAGTGATGAGGCTCGAGTGAAAGCTCGTTTCCGTCTATTTGGAGATAGTGCTAATCGTGAAGCAAGATAGGTGTGCGGTTTGCGTTGAACATACCATAGGGCTGGGAATCATTTTAGACGCACCCTATGGAACTCCTAGGTGACGTGGGTCATGTGGAATCTCACTTCTTTCCATTTGGAGAGAGTGTTAGTGTCGGTGCAAGATAGGTGCATGGTTTGCGCTAGACGTACCATAGGCTTAGAAATCATTTTGGACGCATTCGATGGTACCACTAGGTGACGAGGATCAAGTGGAAGCTCATTTCGGTTGGTTTGGAGATAATGTTAATCTTGATGCAACATAGGTGCACGGTTTGCGTCGAACATAACATAGGCTCGGAAATCATTTTGGACGCACCCAATGTAACTCCTAGCTGATGTGGGTCATGTGGAATCCCACTTCTTACCGTTTGGAGGTAGTGTTAGTGTCGGTGCAAGATAGGTGCATGGTTTGCGCTAGACGTTCCATAGGATCAGAAATCATTTTGGACGCACCCGACGGTTCCACTAGGTGATGTGGCTTAAGTGGAAGCTCGTTTTGGTCCATTTGGAGATAGTGCCAATGTTGACGCAAGATAGGTGCACGGTTTGCGTCAAACGTACCATAGGCTCAGAAATCATGTTTGACGCACCCGATGGAACTCCTAGGTGATATGGGTCATTTGGAATCTTCCTTCCTTCTGTTTGGTGATAGTCTTAGTGTCGGTGCAAGATAGGTGCATGGTTTGCGCTAGACATACAATAGGCTCAGAAATCATTTTGGACGCACTCGATGGTACCACTATGTGACGAGGCTCATGTGGAAGCTCGTTTTGGTCCTTTTGAACATAGTGCTAATCTTGACGCAAGATAGGAGCACGGTTTGCGTCGAGCGTACCATAGGCTCAGAAATTGTTTTTGACGCACCCGAAGGAACTCCTAGGTGACGTGGGTCATGTGGAATCTCACTTCTTTCTCTTTGGAGATAGTGTTAGTGTCGGTGCATGATAGGTGCACGGTTTGTACCAAACGTACCATCGGCTCACAAATCATTTTGGACGCACCCTTTGGTACTCCTAGGTGACGAGGCTCAAGTCAAAGCTCGTTTCAGTCCGTTTGGAGATAGTGCTAATCTTGACAAAAGATAGGTGTGCGGTTTGCGTTGAACGTACCATTGGGTTGGAAATCATTTTGGACGCACCCGATGGAACTCCTAGGTAACGTGGGTCATGTGGAATCTCACTTCTTTCCATTTGGAGACGGTGTTGGCGTCGGTGCAAGATAGGTGCATGGTTTGCGCTAGATGTACCATAGGCTCAGAAATCGTTTTGGACGCATTCAATGGTACCACTAGGTGACGAGGCTCAAGTGGAAGCTTGTTTCGATCCTTTTGGAAATAGTGCTAATCTTGACGCAAGATAGTTGCATGTTTTGCGTCGAGTCTACCATAGGCTCAGAAATTGTTTTGGACGCACCCGAAGTAACTCCTAGGTGACGTGGCATGTGTGCAATCTCACTTCTTTCTCTTTGGAGATAGTGTTTGTGTCGGTGCAAGATAGGTGCCCGGTTTGAGCCAAACGTACCATCGGTTCGGAAATCATTTTGGACGCACCCTTTGGTACTCCTAGGTGATAAGGCTCAAGTAAAGCTCGTTTCGGTCCGTTTGGAGATAGTGTTAATCTTGACGCAAGATAGGTGCGTGGTTTGCGTTGAATGTACCATAGGGTAGGAAATCATTTTGGATGCATGTGATGGAACACCTAGGTGACGTGGGTCATGTGGAATCTCACTTCTTTCTATTTGGAGACAGTGTTAGCATCGGTGCAAGATAGGTGCATGGTTTGCGCTAGACGTACCATAGGTTCAGAAATCATTTTGGACGCATTAGATGGTACCACTAGGTGACTAGGATCAAGTGGAAGATCGTTTCGGTCGGTTTGAAGATAATGCTAATCTTGACACAAGATAGGTGCATGGTTTGCGTTGAACATAACATAGGCTCAGATATCATTTTGGACACACTCAATGGAACTACTAGGTGACGTGGGTCATGTGGAATCTCACTTCTTTCCGATTGGAGACAGTGTTAGTGTCGGTGCAAGATAGGTGCATGGTTTGTGCTACATGTTCCATAGGCTCACAAATCATTTTGACGCATTCGATGGTACCACTAGGTGATGAGGATCAAGTGGAAGCTTGTTTCGGTCGGTTTGGAGATATTGCTAATCTTGATGGAACATAGGTGCACGGTTTGCGTCGAACACAACATAGGCTCGGAAATCATTTTGGATGCACCCAATGGAACTCCTAGGTGACGTGGGTCATTTGGAATCTCACTTCTTTTTGTTTGGAAACAGTGTTAGTGTCGGTGCACTATAGGTGCATTGTTTTCGCTAGATGTTCCATAGGCTCAGAAATCGTTTTGGACGCACCCAACGGTTCCACTAGGTGATGTGGCTCAAGTGGAAGCTCGTTTCGGTGCGTTTGGAGATAGTGCTAATCTTAACGCAAGATAGGTGCACGGTTTGCGTTGAACATACCATAGGGTTGGGAATCATTTTGGACGCACCCGATAGAACTCCTAGGTGACGTGGGTCATGTGGAATCTCACTTCTTTCCATTTTGAGAAAGTGTTAGCGTCGGTGCAAGATAGGTGCATGGTTTGCGCTAGATGTACCATAGGCTCAGAAATCATTTTGGACGCATTCGATGGTACCACTAGGTGACAAGGATCAAGTGGAAGCTCGTTTTGGTCGGTTTGGAGATGATCTTAATCTTTGATGCAAGATAGGTGCACGGTTTGCGTCAAACATAACATAGGCTCAGAAATCATTTTGGACGCACCCAATGGAACTCCTAGGTGACATTGGTCATGTGGAATCCCACTTGTTTTTAGTTTAGAGACAGTGTTAGTGTCGGTGCAAGATAGGTGCATGGTTTGCGCTAGACGTTCCATAGGCTCAGAAATCATTTTGGACACACCCGACGGTTCCACTAGGTGATGTGGCTTAAGTGGAAGCTCATTTCGGTCTATTTGGAGATAGTGCTAATCTTGATGCGAGATAGTTGCATGGTTTGCGTCAAACGTACCATAGGCTCAGAAATCATTTTCGACGCACCCGATGGTACCACTAGGTGATGAGGCTCATGTGGAAGCTCGTTTCGTTCCTTCCGAACATAGTGCTAATCTTGCTGCAAGATAGGAGCACAGTTTGCGTTGAGTGTACCATAGGCTCAGAAATTGTTTTCGACGCACCCGAAGGAACTCCTAGGTCACGTGGGTCATGTGGAATCTCACTTCTTTCTCTTTCGAGATAGTGTTAGTGTCGGTGCAAGATAGGTGCACGGTTTGCACCAAACGTACCATCGGCTTAGAAATCATTTTCGATGCACCCTTTGGTACTCCTAGGTGACGAGGCTCAAGTGAAAGCTTGTTTCAGTCTGTTTGGAGATGGTGCTAATCTTGACGCAAGATAGGTGTGCGGTTTGTGTTGAACGTACCATTGGGTTGGAAAATCATTTTGGACGCACCCGAAGGAACTCCTAGGTGACGTGGGTCATGTGGAATCTCACTTCCTCCCATTTGGAGATAGTGTTAGCATCGGTGCATAGTTTGCGCTAGATGTACCATAGGCTCAGAAATCGTTTTGGACACATTCGATGGTACCACTAGTTGACGAGGCTCAAGTGGAAGCTCGTTTTGATCCTTTCGGACATAGTGCTAATCTTGATGGAAGATAGGTGCACGTTTTGCGTCGAGTGTACCATAGGCTCAGAAATTGTTTTGGACGCACCTGAAGTAACTCCTAGGTGACATGGGTCAAGTGGAATCTCACTTCTTTCTCTTTGGAGATAGTGTTAGTGTCGGTGCAAGATAGGTGCACGGTTTGAGCCAAATGTAACATCAGCTCAGAAATCATTTTGGACGCACCCTTTGGTACTCCTAGTTGACGAGGCTCAAGTTAAAGCTCGTTTCGGTCCGTTTGGAGATAGTGTTCATCTTGACGCAAGATAGGTGCGTGGTTTCCATCGAACATACCGTGGGGTTGGAATTTAGTTTGGACGCACCCGATGGAACTCCTAGGTGACATGGGTCATGTGGAATCTCACTTATTTCCATTTGGAGACAGTCTTAGCATCGGTACAAGATAGGTACATGGTTTGCGCTAGACATAACATAGGATCAGAAATCATTTTAGACGCATTCGATGGTACCACTAGGTGACAAGGATCAAGTGGAAGCAAGATAGGTGCATGGTTTGCGTCGAACATAACATAGTCTCATAAATCAATTTGGATGCACCCAATGGAACTCCTAGGTGACGTGGGTCTTGTGGAATCTCACTTCTTTCTGTTTGGAGACAGTTTTAGTGTTAGTGCAAGATAGGTGCATGGTTTGCGCTAGACGTTCCATAGGCTCAGAAATCGCTTTGGATGCACCCAATGGTTCCACTATGTGATGTGGCTCAAGTGGAAGCTCATTTCGGTCTGTTTGGAGATAGTGCTAATCTTGACGCAAGAAAGGTGCACGGTTTGCGTCAAACGTACCATAGGCTCGGAAATTGTTTTCGACGCACCCGATGGAACTTCTAGGTGATGTGGGTCATTTGGAATATTGCTTCCTTCCGTTTGGAGACAGTGTTAGTGTCGGTGCAAGATAGGTGCATGGTTTATGCTAGACGTAAAATACACTCAGAAATCAATTTGGATGCACTCGATGGTACCACTAGGTGACAAGGCTCAAGTGGAAGCTCGTTTAGGTCCTTTCGAACATAGTGCTAATCTTGATGCAAGATAGGTGCATGGTTTGCGTTGAGTGTACCATAGGCTTAGAAATTATTTTGGACGCACCCGAAGCAACTCCTAGGTGGCGTGGGTCATTTGGAATCTCACTTCTTTCTCTTTGAAGATAGTGTTAGTGTCGGTGCAAGATAGGTGCATGGTTTGCATCAAATGTACCATTGGCTCAGAAATCATTTTGGACGCACCCTTTGGTACTCCTAGGTGACGAGGCTCAAGTGAAAGCTTGTTTTAGTCCGTTTAGAGATAGTGTTAATCTTGATGCAAGATAGGTGTGTGGTTTGCGTCGAGCGTACCATAGGGTTGGAAATCATTTTGGACGCACCCGATGGAACTCCTAGGTGACGTGGGTTTTGTGGAATCTCACTTCTTTCCATTTGGAGACAGTGTTAGCATCGGTGCAAGATAGGTGTGTGGTTTGCGCTAGATGTACCATAGGCTCAGAAATCGTTTTGGACGCATTCGATGGTACCACTAGGTGACGAGGCTCAAGTGGAAGCTCATTCGATCCATTTGGAGATAATGCTAATCCGGACTCATGATGGGTGAGCGGTTTGCATCGAACGTTCCATAGGGTTGGAAATCATTTTGGACACACCCAATGGAACTCCTAGGTGACGTGGGTCAGGTGGAATCTCACTTCTTTCCATTTGAGATAGTGTTAGCGTCGGTGCAAGATAGGTGCAAGGTTTGCGCTAGATGTACCATAGGCTCAGAAATCATTTTGGACGCACCCGATGGTACCACTAGGTGACGAGGATCAAGTGGAAGCTCGTTTCGGTCGGTTTGGAGATAATGCTAATCTTGACGCAAGATAGGTGCATGGTTTGCGTCGAACATACCATAGGCTCGGAAATCATTTTGGACACACCCAATGGAACTGCTAGGTGAGGTGGGTCATGTGGAATCTCACTTCTTTCTGTTTGGAGATAGTGTTAGTGTCGGTGCAAGATAGGTGCACGGTTTGCGCCAAACGTACCATCGGCTTAGAAATCATTTTGGTCGCACCTGATGGTACTCCTAGGTGACAAGGCTCTAGTGAAAGCTCATTTTAGTCCATTTTGGAGATAGTGCTAATCTTGATGCAAGATAGGTGCACGGTTTGCGTCGAATGTACCATAGGCTCGGAAATCATTTTCAACGCACCCGATGGAACTCCTAGGTCATGTGGTTCATTTGGAATCTTGCTTCTGTCCGTTTGGAGATAGTGTTAGCATCGGTGCAAGATAGGTGCATGGTTTGCGCTAGATGTACCATAGGCTCATAAATCATTTTGGACGCATTCGATGGTACCACTAGGTGACGAGGCTCATGTGGAAGCTCATTTCGATCCTTTCGGACATAGTGCTAATCTTAACGCAAGATAGGTGCACATTTTGCGTCGAGTGTACTATAGGCTTAGAAATTGTTTTGGACGCACCCGAAGTAACTCCTAGGTGACGTGGGTCATGTGGAATCTCACTTCTTTCTCTTGGAAGATATTGTTAGTGTCGGTGCAAGATAGATGCACAGTTTTAGCCAAATGTACCATCGGTTCAGAAATCATTTTGGACGAACCCTTTGGTACTCCTAGGTGATGAGGCTCAAGTGAAAGCTCGTTTCAGTCTATTTGGAGATAGTGTTAATCTTGACGCAAGATAGGGGTGTGGTTTACATCGAATGTACCATAGGGTTGGAATTCATTTTGGACGCACCTGATGGAACTCCTAGGTGACATGGGTCATGTGGAATGTCACTTCTTTCTATTTGGAGATAGTGCTAGTGTCGGTGCAAGATAGGTGCATGGTTTGTGCTAGATGTTCCATAGGCTTAGAAATCATTTTGTACATGCCCAACGGTTCCACTAGGTCATGTGGCTCAAGTGGAAGGTCATTTCGGTCGGTTTGGAGATAGTGCTAATCTTGACGCAAGATGGGTGCATGGTTTGCGCTGAACATAAAATAGGCTCAGAAATCATTTTGGACGCACCCAATGGAACTCCTATGTGACGTGGGTCATGTGGAATCTCACTTCTTTCCGTTTGGAGGCAGTGTTAGAGTTGGTGCAAGATAGGTGCACGATTTACGCCAAATGTACCATTGGCTCAGAAATCGTTTTGGTCGCACCCGATGGTACTCCTTGGTGACGAGGCTCAAGTGAAAGCTCGTTCCAGTCCATTTTGGAGATAGTGCTAATCTTGACGCAAGATAGGTGCACGGTTTGCGTCGAACGTACCATAGGCTTGGAAATCATTTTCAATGCACCCGATGGAACTCCTAGGTGATGTGGGTCATTTGGAATCTTGCTTCCTTCCGTTTGGATACAGGGTTAGTGTCGGTGCAAGATAGGTGCATGGTTTGTGCTAGACATACAATAGGCTTAGAAATCGTTTTGGATGCACTCGATGGTACCACTAGGTGACGGGGCTCAAGTGGAAGCTTGTTTCGGTCCTTTTGAACATAGTGCTAATCTTGACGCAAGATAGGTGCATGGTTTGCGTCGAGTGTACCATAGGTTCAGAAATTATTTTGGACACACCCGAGGGAACTCCTAGGTGATGTGGGTCAAGTGGAACCTCACTTCTTTCTCTTTGGAGATAGTCTTAGTGTCGGTGCAAGATAGGTGCACGGTTTGCACCAAACATACCATCAGCTCAGAAATCATTTTGGACGCACCCTTTGGTACTCCTAGGTGATGAGGCTCAAGTGAAAGCTCGTTTCGGTCCGTTTGGAGATAGTGTTAATCTTAACGCAAGATAGGTGCGCGGTTTGCGTTGAACGTACTGTAGGGTTGGAAATCATTTTGGATGCACCCGATGGAACTCCCAGGTGAAGTGGGTCTTGTGTAATCTCACTTCTTTCCATTTGGAGACAGTGTTAGTGTCGGTGCAAGATAGGTGCATGCTTTGCACCAAACGTACCATTGGCTCAGAAATCATTTTGGATGCACCCTTTGGTACTTCTAGGTGACGAGGCTCAAGTGAAAGCTCGTTTTAGTCTGTTTAGAGATAGTGCTAATCTTGACGCAAGATAGGTGTGTGGTTTGTGTTGAATGTACCATTGGGTTGGAAATCATTTTGGACGCACCCGAAAGAATTCCTAGGTGACGTGGGTCATGTGGAATCTCACTTCCTCCCATTTGCAAATAGTGTTAGTGTCGGTGCAAGATAGGTGCATGGTTTGCGCTAGATGTACCATAGGCTTAGAAATCGTTTTGGACGCATTCGATGGTACCACTAGGTGATGAGGCTCAACTGGAAGATCATTTCGATCCTTTCGGACATTGTGCTAATCTTGACGCAAGATAGGTGCACGTTTTGCGTTGAGTGTACCATAGGCTCAGAAATTGTTTTGGACACATCGGAAGTAACTCCAAGGTGATGTGGGTCCTGTGGAATCTCACTTCTTTCTCTTTGGAGATAGTGTTAGTGTCGGTGCAAGATAGGTGCACGGTTTGAGCCAAACGTACCATCAGTTCAGAAATCATTTTGGACGCACCCTTTGGTACTCCTAGTTGATGAGGCTCAAGTGAAAGCTCATTTTGGTCCGTTTGGAGATAGTGTCAATCTTGATGCAAGATAGGTGCGCGGTTTGTGTCGAACGTTCCATAGGGTTGGAAATCATTTTGGACGCACCCGATGGAACTCCTAGGTGACATGGGTCATGTGGAATCTCACTTCTTTCCATTTGGAGACAGTGTTAGCGTCGGTGCAAGATAGGTGCATGGTTTGTGCTAGATGTACCATAGGCTCAGAAATTGTTTTGCACGCATTCGATGATACCACTAGGTGACGAGGCTCAAATGGAAGCTCATTTCTATCCTTTCGGACATGGTGCTAATGTTGACGCAAGATAGGTGCACGTTTTGCGTCGAGTGTACTATAGGCTCAGAAATTGTTTTGGACGCACCCGAAGTAACTCCTAGGTGACATGGGTCATGTGGAATCTCACTTCATTCTCTTTGGAGATTGTGTTAGTGTCGGTGCAGGATAGGTGCACAGTTTGAGCCAAACATACCATCGGTTCAGAAATCATTTTGGACGCACCCTTTGGTACATCTAGGTGACGAGGCTCAAGTGAAAGCTCATTTTGGTCCATTTGGAGATAGTGTTAGTCTTGACACAAGATAGGTGCGCGGTTTGCGTCAAACGTACCATAGGGTTGGAAATCATTTTGGATCCACCCGATGGAACCCCTAGGCGACGTGGGTCATGTGGAATCTCACTTCTTTCCATTTGGAGACAGTGTTAGCGTCGGTGCAAGATAGGTGCATGGTTTGTGCTAGATGTACCATAGGCTCAGAAATCATTTTAAATGCATTCGATGGTACCACTAGGTGACGAGGATCAAGTGGAAGCTTGTTTCGGACGGTTTGGAGATAATGCTAATCTTGATGCAAGATAGGTGCACGGTTTGCGTCGAACATACCATCGGCTCAGAAATCATTTTGGACTCACCCAATGGAACTCCTAGGTGACATGGGTCATGTGGAATCTCACTTCTTTCCATTTGGAGACAGTGTTAGTGTCAGTGCAAGATAGGTTCGTGGGTTCCACTAGACGTACCATAGGCTTAGAAATCATTTTGGACACATTCGATGGTCCCACTAGGTGACGAGGCTCAACTGGAAGCTCATTTCGATCCGTTTGGAGATAGTGCTAATCTTGACGCAAGATGGGTGCATGGTTTGCATCGAATGTTCCATAGGGATGGAAATCATTTTGGACACACCCAATGGAACTCCAAGGAGACGTGGGTTAGGTGCAATCTCACTTCTTTCCATTTGGAGACAGTGTTAGCGTCGGTGCAAGATAGGTGCAAGGTTTGCGCTAGATGTACCATAGGCTCAGAAATCATTTTGGATGCACCCGATGGTACCACTAGGTGACGAGGATCAACTGGAAGCTCGTTTCGATTGGTTTGGAGATAATGCTAATCTTGAAGCAAGATAGGTGCACGGTTTGCGTCGAACATAACATAGGCTCGGAAATCATTTTTGACGCACCCAATGGAAGTCCTAGGTGATGTGCGTCATCTGGAATCTCACTTCTTTCCATTTGGAGGCAGTGTTGGTGTCGGTGCAAGATAGGTGTACGGTTTGCGCCAAACGTACCATTGGCTCAGAAATCATTTTGGTCGCACCCGCTGGTACTCCTTGGTGACAAGGCTCAAGTGAAAGCTCGTTTTAGTCCATTTTGGAGATATGCTAATCTTGACGCAAGATAGTGCACAGTTTGCGTCGAATGTACCATAGGCTCAAAAATCATTTTCAACGCACCCAATGGAACTCCTAGGTGATGTGGGTCATTTGGAATCTTGCTTCCTTTCGTTTGGAGATAGTGTTAGTGTCGGTGCAAGATAGGTGCATGATTTGTGCTAGACATACAATAGGCTCAAAAATCATTTTGGACGCACTCGATGGTACCACTTGGAGACGAGGCTCAAGTGGAAGCTCATTTTAGTCCTTTCGAACATAGTGCTAATCGTGATGCAAGATAGGAGCATGGTTTGCATTGAGTGTACCATAGGCTCATAAATTGTTTTGGACGCACCCAAAGGAACTCCTAGGTGACGTGGGTCATGTGGAATCTCACTTCCTCCCATTTGCAGATAGTGTTAGCATCGTTGCAAGATAGGTGCATGGTTTGCGCTAGACGTACCATAGGCTCAGAAATCATTTTGGACGCATTCGATGGTACCACTAGGTGATGAGGCTCAACTGGAAGATCGTTTCGATCCTTTCGGACATTGTGCTAATCTTGACGCAAGATAGGTGCATGTTTTGTGTCGAGTGTACCATAGGCTTAGAAATTGTTTTGGACACCTACGAAATAACTCCTAGGTGATGTGGGTCCTATGGAATCTTACTTCTTTCTCTTTGGAGACAGTGTTAGTGTTGGTGCAAGATAGTTGCACGGTTTGAGCCAAACGTACCATCAGTTCAGAAATCATTTTGAACGCACCCTTTGGTACTCCTAGTTGATGAGGCTCAAGTGAAAGCTCATTTCAGTCTGTTTGGAGATAGTGTCAATCTTGACGCAAGATAGATGCGCGGTTTGTGTCGAACGTTCCATAGGGTTGGAAATCATTTTGGACGCACCCGATGGAACTCCTAGGTGACATGGGTCATGTGGAATCTCACTTCTTTCCATTTGGAGACAGTGTTAGCGTCGGTGCAAGATAGGTGCATGGTTTGTGCTAGATGTACCATAGGCTCAGAAATCGTTTTGCACGCATTCGATGGTACCACTAGGTGACGAGGCTCAAATGGAAGCTCATTTCGATCCTTTTGGACATAGTGCTAATGTTGACGCAAGATAGGTGCACATTTTGCGTCGAGTGTACTATAGGCTCAGAAATTGATTTGGACGCGCCCGAAGTAACTCCTAGGTGACGTGGGTCATGTGGAATCTCACTTCTTTCTCTTTGGAGATAGTGTTAGTGCCAGTGCAGGATAGGTGCACGGTTTGAGCCAAACATACCATCGGTTTAGAAATCATTTTGGACGCACCCTTTGGTACATATAGGTGACGAGGCTCAAGTGAAAGCTCATTTTGGTCTGTTTGGAGATAGTGTTAGTCTTGACACAAGATAGGTGCGCGGTTTGCGTCGAATGTACCATAGGGTTGGAAATCATTTTGGATCCACCCGATGGAACCCCTAGGCGACGTGGGTCATGTGGAATCTCACTTCTTTCCATTTGGAGATAGTGTTAGCATCGGTGCAAGATAGGTGCATGGTTTATGCTAGACATACCATAGGCTCAAAAATCATTTTAGATGCATTTGATGGAACTCCTAGGTGACGTGGGTCATGTGGAATCTCACTTCTTTTCGTTTCAAGACATTGTTAGTGTCGGTGCAAGATAGGGGCACGGTTTGCGCCAAACGTACCATCGGCTCAGAAATCATTTTGGTCGCACCCAATGGTACTCCTGGGTGACGAGGGTCAAGTGAAAGCTTGTTTCAGTCCATTTTGGAGATAGTGTTAATCTTGATGCAAGATAGGTACACGATTTGCGTCAAACGTACCATAGGCTCAGAAATTATTTTCGACGCACCCGATGGAACTCCTAGGTGATGTCGGTCATTTGGAATCTTGCTTCCTTCCATTTGGAGACAGTGTTCGTGTTGGTGCAAGATAGGTGCATGGTTTGCGCTAGACATACAATAGGCTTAGAAATCATTTTGGACGCATTCAATGGTACCACTAGGTGACGCGGCTCAAGTGGAAGCTCGTTTCGGTCCTTTTGAACATAGTGCTAATCTTGACGCAAGATATGTGCACGGTTTGCGTTGAGTGTACCATAGGCCTAGAAATTGTTTTAGACACACCCAAAGGACTCCTAGGTGACGTGGGTCATGTGGAATCAGAAATCATTTTGGACACACCCTTTGGTACTCTGAGGTGATGAGGCTCAAGTGAAAGCTCATTTCGATCCGTTTGGAGATAGTGTTCATCTTGACGCAAGATAGGTGCGTGGTTTGCGTCGAACGTACCGTAGGGTTGGAAATTGTTTGGACACACCCGAAGGAACTCCTAGGTGACATGGGTCATGTGGAATCTCACTTCCTCCCATTTGCAGATAGTGTTAGTGTCGTTGCAAGATAGGTGCTTGGTTTGCGCTAGACGTACCATAGGCTCAAAAATCATTTTGGACGCATTCGATGGTACCACTAGGTGATGAGGCTCAACTAGAAGATCGTTTCGATCCTTTTGGACATTATGCTAATCTTGACGCAAGATAGGTGCACGTTTTGCGTCGAGTGTACCATAGGCTTAGAAATTGTTTTGGACACCTACGAAGTAACTCCTAGGCGATGTGGGTCCTATGGAATCTTACTTCTTTCTCTTTGGAGATAGTGTTAGTGTTGGTGCAAGATAGTTGCACGGTTTGAGCCAAACGTACCATCAATTCAGAAATCATTTTGAACGCACCCTTTGGTACTCCTAGTTGACGAGGCTCAAGTGAAAGCTCATTTCGGTCCGTTTGGAGATAGTGTCAATCTTGACGCAAGATAGGTGCGCGGTTTGTGTCGAACGTTCCATAGGGTTGGAAATCATTTTGGACGCACCCGATGGAACTCCTAGGTGACATGGGTCATGTGGAATCTCACTTCTTTCCATTTGGAGACAGTGTTAGCGTTGGTGCAAGATAGGTGCATGGTTTGTGCTAGATGTACCATAGGCTCAGAAATCGTTTTGCACGCATTCGATGGTACCACTAGGTGACGAGGCTCAAATGGAAGCTCATTTCGATACTTTCGGACATAGTACTAATGTTGACGCAAGATAGGTGCATGTTTTGCGTCGAGTGTACTATAGGCTCAGAAATTGATTTGGACACACCCGAAGTAACTCCTAGGTGACGTGGGTCATGTGGAATCTCACTTCTTTCTCTTTGGAGATAGTGTTAGTGTCGGTGCAGGATGGGTGCACGGTTTGAGCCAAACGTACCATCGGTTCAGAAATCATTTTGGGCGCACCCTTTGGTACATATAGGTGACGAGGCTCAAGTGAAAGCTCATTTTGGTCTGTTTGGAGATAGTGTTAGTCTTGACACAAGATTGGTGCGCGGTTTGCATCGAATGTACCATAGGGTTGGAAATCATTTTGGATCCACCCGATGGAACCCCTAGGCGACGTGGGTCATGTGGAATCTCACTTCTTTCCATTAGGAGATAGTGTTAGCATCGGTGCAAGATAGGTGCATGGTTTGTGCTAGACGTACCATAGGCTCAGAAATCATTTTAGATGCATTCGATGGAACTCCTAGGTGACGTGGGTCATGTGGAATCTCACTTCTTTTCATTTCGAGACATTGTTAGTGTCGGTGCAAGATAGGTGCACGGTTTGCGCCAAACGTACCATCGGCTCAGAAATCATTTTGGTCGCACCCGATGGTACTCCTGGGTGACGAGGGTCAAGTGAAAGCATGTTTTAGTCCATTTTGGAGATAGTGTTAATCTTGACGCAAGATAGGTACACGATTTGCGTCAAACATACCATAGGCTCAGAAATTGTTTTCGACGCACCCGATGGAACTCCTAGGTGATGTCGGTAATTTGGAATCTTGCTTCCTTCCATTTGGAGACAGTGTTCGTGTTGGTGCAAGATAGGTGCATGGTTTGCGCTAGACATACAATAGGCTTAGAAATCATTTTGGACGCATTCAATGGTACCACT
This sequence comes from Miscanthus floridulus, assembly GCF_019320115.1. Taxonomy (NCBI): domain Eukaryota; kingdom Viridiplantae; phylum Streptophyta; class Magnoliopsida; order Poales; family Poaceae; genus Miscanthus; species Miscanthus floridulus. The sequence continues at coordinate 59,125,640 of NC_089586.1, read as the reverse complement.
AGGTGACAAGGCTCAAGTGGAAGCTCATTTCGGTCCTTTTGAACATAGTGCTAATCTTGACGCAAGATATGTGCACGGTTTGCATCGAGTGTACCATAGGCCTAGAAATTGTTTTAGACACACCCAAAGGACTCCTAGGTGATGTGGGTCATGTGGAATCAGAAATCATTTTGGACACACCTTTTGGTACTCCTAGGTGATGAGGCTCAAGTGAAAGCTCATTTCGGTCCATTTGGAGATAGTGTTCATCTTGACGCAAGATAGGTGCGCGGTTTGCGTCGAACGTACCGTATGGTTGGAAATCATTTTGGACGCACCCGATGGAACCCCTAGGTGACGTGGGTCATGTCGAATCTCACTTCTTTCCATTTGGAGACAGTGTTAGCGTCGGTGCAAGATTGGTGAAAGGTTTGAGCTAGATGTACCATAGGCTCAGAAATTGTTTTGAACGCATTCGAATGTACCACTAGGTGACGAGGCTCAACTATAAGATCGTTTCGATCCTTTGGGACATAGTGCTAATCTTGACGCAAGATAGGTGCATGTTTTGCGTTGAGTGTACCATAGGCTCAGAAACTATTTTGGACACCTACGAAGTAACTCCTAGGTGATGTGGGTCCTGTGGAATCTCACTTCTTTCTCTTTGGAGATAGTGTTAGTGTTGGTGCAAGATAGTTGCACGGTTTGAGCCAAACGTACCATCAGTTCAGAAATCATTTTGGACGCACCCTTTGGTACATATAGGTGACGAGGCTCAAGTGAAAGCTCATTTCGGTCCGTTTGGAGATAGTGTCAATCTTGACGCAAGATAGGTGTGCGGTTTGTGTTGAACGTACCATAGGGTTGGAAATCATTTTGGATCCACCCGATGGAACCCCTAGGCGACATGGGTCATGTGGAATCTCACTTCTTTCCATTTGGAGATAGTGTTAGCGTCGGTGCAAGATAGGTGCATGGTTTGTGCTAGACATACCATAGGCTCAGAAATCATTTTAGATGCATTCGATGGAACTCCTAGGTGACATGGGTCATGTGGAATCTCACTTCTTTTCGTTTCGAGACATTGTTAGTGTCGGTGCAAGATAGGTGCACGGTTTGCGCCAAACGTACCATCGGCTCAGAAATCATTTTGGTCGCACCTGATGGTACTCCTGGGTGATGAGGGTCAAGTGAAAGCTCGTTTCTGTCCATTTTGGAGATAGTGTTAATCTTGACGCAAGATAGGTACATGATTTGCGTCAAACATACCATAGGCTCAGAAATTGTTTTCGACGCACCCGATGGAACTCCTAGGTGATGTCGGTCATTTGGAATCTTGCTTTCTTCCATTTGGAGACAGTGTTCGTGTTGGTGCAAGATAGGTGAATGGTTTGCGCTAGACATACAATAGGCTTAGAAATCATTTTGGACGCATTCAATGGTACCACTAGGTGACGAGGCTCAAGTGGAAGCTCGTTTCGGTCCTTTTGAACATAGTGCTAATCTTGATGCAAGATATGTGCACGGTTTGCGTCGAGTGTACCATAGGCCCAGAAATTGTTTTAGACACGCCTAAAGGACTCCTAGGTGACGTGGGTCATGTGAAATCAGAAATCATTTTGGACACACCCTTTGGTACTCCTAGGTGATGAGGCTCAAGTGAAAGCTCATTTCGGTCCGTTTGGAGATAGTGTTCATCTTGACGCAAGATAGGTGCGTGGTTTGCGTTGAACGTACCGTAGGGTTGGAAATCATTTTGGACGCACCCGATGGAACCCCTAGGTGACGTGGGTTGTGTCGAATCTCACTTCTTTCCATTTGGATACAATGTTAGCGTCGGTGCAAGATAGGTGCAAGGTTTGCGCTAGATGTACCATAGGCTCAGAAATGGTTTTGGACGCATTCGCATGTACCACTAGGTGATGAGGCTCAACTGTAAGATCGTTTCGATCCTTTCGGACATAGTGCTAATCTTGACGCAGGATAGGTGCACGTTTTGTGTTGAGTGTACCATAGGCTCGGAAAGTATTTTGGACACCTATGAAGTAACTCCTAGGTGATGTGGGTCCTGTGGAATCTCACTTCTTTCTCTTTGGAGATAGTGTTAGTGTTGGTGCAAGATAGTTGCATGGTTTGAGCCAAATGTACCGTCAGTTCAGAAATCATTTTGGACGCACCCTTTGGTACTCCTAGTTGACGAGGCTCAAGTGAAAGCTCATTTCGGTCCGTTTGGAGATAGTGTCAATCTTGACGTAAGATAGGTGCGCGGTTTGTGTCGAACATTCCATAGGATTGGAAATCATTTTGGACGCACCCGATGGAACTCCTAGGTGACATGGGTCATGTGGAATCTCACTTCTTTCCATTTGGAGACAGTGTTAGCGTTGGTGCAAGATAGGTGCATGGTTTGTGGTAGATGTACCATAGGCTCAGAAATCATTTTGCACGCATTCGATGGTACCACCGGGTGACGAGGCTCAAATGGAAGCTCATTTCGATCCTTTCGGACATAGTGCTAATGTTGACGCAAGATAGGTGCATGTTTTGCATTGAGTGTACTATAGGCTCAGAAATTGATTTGGACACACCCGAAGTAACTCCTAGGTGACGTGGGTCATGTGGAATCTCACTTCTTTCTCTTTGGAGATAGTGTTAGTGTCGGTGCAGGATGGGTGCACGGTTTGAGCCAAACGTACCATCGGTTCAGAAATCATTTTGGGCGCACCCTTTGGTACATATAGGTGACGAGGCTCAAGTGAAAGCTCATTTTGGTCTGTTTGGAGATAGTGTTAGTCTTGACACAAGATTGGTGCGCGGTTTGCATCGAATGTACCATAGGGTTGGAAATCATTTTGGATCCACCTGATGGAACCCCTAGGCGACGTGGGTCATCTGGAATCTCACTTCTTTCCATTAGGAGATAGTGTTAGCGTCGGTGCAAGATAGGTGCATGGTTTGTGCTAGACGTACCATAGGCTCAGAAATCATTTTAGATGCATTCGATGGAACTCCTAGGTGACGTGGGTCATGTGGAATCTCACTTCTTTTCGTTTCGAGACATTGTTAGTGTCGGTGCAAGATAGGTGCACGGTTTGCGCCAAACGTACCATCGGCTCAGAAATCATTTTGGTCGCACCCGATGGTACTCCTGGGTGACGAGGGTCAAGTGAAAGCATGTTTTAGTCCATTTTGGAGATAGTGTTAATCTTGACGCAAGATAGGTACACGATTTGCGTCAAACATACCATAGGCTCAGAAATTGTTTTCGACGCACCCGATGGAACTCCTAGGTGATGTCGGTAATTTGGAATCTTGCTTCCTTCCATTTGGAGACAGTGTTCGTGTTGGTGCAAGATAGGTGCATGGTTTGCGCTAGACATACAATAGGCTTAGAAATCATTTTGGACGTATTCAATGGTACCACTAGGTGACGAGGCTCAAGTGGAAGCTCATTTCGGTCCTTTTGAACATAGTGCTAATCTTGACGCAAGATATGTGCACGGTTTGCGTCGAGTGTACCATAGGCCCAGAAATTGTTTTAGACACACCCAAAGGACTCCTAGGTGATGTGGGTCATGTGGAATCAGAAATCATTTTGGACACACCTTTTGGTACTCCTAGGTGATGAGGCTCAAGTGAAAGCTCATTTCGGTCCATTTGGAGATAGTGTTCATCTTGACGCAAGATAGGTGCGCGGTTTGCGTCGAACGTACCGTATGGTTGGAAATCATTTTGGACGCACCCGATGGAACCCCTAGGTGACGTGGGTCATGTCGAATCTCACTTCTTTCCATTTGGAGACAGTGTTAGCGTCGGTGCAAGATTGGTGCAAGGTTTGAGCTAGATGTACCATAGGCTCAGAAATTGTTTTGAACGCATTCGAATGTACCACTAGGTGACGAGGCTCAACTATAAGATCGTTTCGATCCTTTGGGACATAGTGCTAATCTTGACGCAAGATAGGTGCATGTTTTGCGTTGAGTGTACCATAGGCTCGGAAACTATTTTGGACACCTACGAAGTAACTCCTAGGTGATGTGGGTCCTGTGGAATCTCACTTCTTTCTCTTTGGAGATAGTGTTAGTGTTGGTGCAAGATAGTTGCACAGTTTGAGCCAAACGTACCATCAGTTCAGAAATCATTTTGGACGCACCCTTTGGTACTCCTAGTTGACGAGGCTCAAGTGAAAGCTCATTTCGGTCCGTTTGGAGATAGTGTCAATCTTGACGCAAGATAGGTGTGCGGTTTGTGTCGAACGTTCCATAGGGTTGGAAATCATTTTGGACGCACCCGATGGAACTCCTAGGTGACATGGGTCATGTGGAATCTCACTTCTTTCCATTTGGAGACAGTGTTAGCATCGGTGCAAGATAGGTGCATGGTTTGTGGTAGATGTACCAAATGCTCAGAAATCATTTTGCACGCATTCGATGGTACCACTAGGTGACGAGGCTCAAATGGAAGCTCATTTCGATCCTTTCGGACATAGTGCTAATGTTGACGCAAGATAGGTGCACGTTTTGCGTTGAGTGTACTATAGGCTCAGAAATTGATTTGGATGCACCCGAAGTAACTCCTAGGTGACGTGGGTCATGTGGAATCTCACTTCTTTCTCTTTGGAGATAGTGTTAGTGTTGGTGCAGGATAGGTGCACGGTTTGAGCCAAACGTACCATCGGTTCAGAAATTATTTTTGACGCACCCTTTGGTACATATAGGTGATGAGGCTCAAGTGAAAGCTCATTTTGGTCCATTTGGAGATAGTGTTAGTCTTGACACAAGATAGGTGCGTGGTTTGCGTTGAACGTACCAAAGGGTTGGAAATCATTTTGGATCCACCCGATGGAACCCCTAGGCGACATGGGTCATGTGGAATCTCACTTCTTTCCATTTGGAGATAGTGTTAGCGTCGGTGCAAGATAGGTGCATGGTTTGTGCTAGACATACCATAGGCTCAGAAATCATTTTAGATGCATTCGATGGAACTCCTAGGTGACGTGGGTCATGTGGAATCTCACTTCTTTTCGTTTCGAGACATTGTTAGTGTCGGTGCAAGATAGGTGCACGGTTTGCGCCAAACGTACCATCGGCTCAGAAATCATTTTGGTCGCACCTGATGGTACTCCTGGGTGATGAGGGTCAAGTGAAAGCTTGTTTCTGTCCATTTTGGAGATAGTGTTAATCTTGACGCAAGATAGGTACATGATTTGTGTCAAACATACCATAGGCTCAGAAATTGTTTTCGACGCACCCGATGGAACTCCTAGGTGATGTCGGTCATTTGGAATCTTGCTTTCTTCCGTTTGGAGACAGTGTTCGTGTTGGTGCAAGATAGGTGAATGGTTTGCGCTAGACATACAATAGGCTTAGAAATCATTTTGGACGCATTCAATGGTACCACTAGGTGACGAGGCTCAAGTGGAAGCTCGTTTCGGTCCTTTTGAACATAGTGCTAATCTTGATGCAAGATATGTGCACGGTTTGCGTCGAGTGTACCATAGGCCCAGAAATTGTTTTAGACACACCTAAAGGACTCCTAGGTGACGTGGGTCATGTGAAATCAGAAATCATTTTGGACACACCCTTTGGTACTCCTAGGTGATGAGGCTCAAGTGAAAGCTCATTTCGGTCCGTTTGGAGATAGTGTTCATCTTGACGCAAGATAGGTGCGTGGTTTGCGTTGAACGTACCGTAGGGTTGGAAATCATTTTGGACGCACCCGATGGAACCCCTAGGTGACGTGGGTTGTGTCGAATCTCACTTCTTTCCATTTGGATACAATGTTAGCGTCGGTGCAAGATAGGTGCAAGGTTTGCGCTAGATGTACCATAGGCTCAGAAATGGTTTTGGACGCATTCGCATGTACCACTAGGTGATGAGGCTCAACTGTAAGATCGTTTCGATCCTTTCGGACATAGTGCTAATCTTGACGCAGGATAGGTGCACGTTTTGTGTTGAGTGTACCATAGGCTCGGAAAGTATTTTGGACACCTATGAAGTAACTCCTAGGTGATGTGGGTCCTGTGGAATCTCACTTCTTTCTCTTTGGAGATAGTGTTAGTGTTGGTGCAAGATAGTTGCATGGTTTGAGCCAAACATACCGTCAGTTCAGAAATCATTTTGGACGCACCCTTTGGTACTCCTAGTTGACGAGGCTTAAGTGAAAGCTCATTTCGGTCCGTTTGGAGATAGTGTCAATCGTGACGTAAGATAGGTGCGCGGTTTGTGTCGAACGTTCCATAGGATTGGAAATCATTTTGGACGCACCCGATGGAACTCCTAGGTGACATGGGTCATGTGGAATCTCACTTCTTTCCATTTGGAGACAGTGTTAGCGTCGGTGCAAAATAGGTGCATGGTTTGTGGTAGATGTACCATAGGCTCAGAAATCGTTTTGCACGCATTCGATGGTACCACTGGGTGACGAGGCTCAAATGGAAGCTCATTTCGATCCTTTCGGACATAGTGCTAATGTTGACGCAAGATAGGTGCATGTTTTGCATCGAGTGTACTATAGGCTCAGAAATTGATTTGGATGCACCCAAAGTAACTCCTAGGTGACGTGGGTCATGTGGAATCTCACTTCTTTCTCTTTCGAGATAGTGTTAGTGTCGGTGCAGGATAGGTGCACGGTTTGAGCCAAACGTACCATCGGTTCAGACATCATTTTTGACGCACCCTTTGGTACATATAGGTGATGAGGCTCAAGTGAAAGCTCATTTTGGTCCGTTTGGAGATAGTGTTAGTCTTGACACAAGATAGGTGCGCGGTTTGCGTCGAACGTACCATAGGGTTGGAAATCATTTTGGATCCACCCAATGAAACCCCTAGGCGACGTGGGTCATGTGGAATCTCACTTCTTTCCATTTGGAGATAGTGTTTGCGTCGGTGCAAGATAGGTGCATGGTTTGTGCTAGACATACCATCGGCTCAGAAATCATTTTAGATGCATTCGATGGAACTCCTAGGTGACGTGGGTCATGTGGAATCTCACTTGTTTTTGTTTTGAGACATTGTTAGTGTCGGTGCAAGATAGGTGCACGATTTGCGCCAAACGTACCATCGGCTCAGAAATCATTTTGGTCGCATTCGATGGTACTCCTGGGTGACGAGGGTCAAGTGAAAGCTCATTTCAGTGCATTTTGGAGATAGTGTTAATCTTGACGCAAGATAGGTACACGATTTGCATCAAACGTACCATAGGCTCAGAAATTGTTTTTGACGCACCCGATGGAACTCCTAGGTGATGTCGGTCATTTGGAATCTTGCTTCCTTCTGTTTGGAGATAGTGTTCGCGTTGGTGCAAGATAGGTGCATGGTTTGCGCTAGACATACAATAGGCTTAGAAATCATTTTGGACGCATTCAATGGTACCACTAGGTGACGAGGCTCAAGTGGAAGCTCGTTTCAGTCCTTTTGAACATAGTGCTAATCTTGACGCAAGATATGTGCACGGTTTGCGTCAAGTGTACCATAGGCCTAGAAATTGTTTTAGACACACCCAAAGGACTCCTAGGTAACGTGGGTCATGTGGAATCAGAAATCATTTTGGACACACCCTTTGGTACTCCTAGGTGGCGAGGCTCAAGTGAAAGCTCATTTCGGTCTGTTTGGAGATAGTGTTCATCTTGACGCAAGATAGGTGCGTGGTTTGCGTCGAACGTACCGTAGGGTTGGAAATCATTTTGGACGCACCCGATGGAACCCCTAGATGACGTGGGTCGTGTCGAATCTCACTTCTTTCCATTTGGAGACAGTGTTAGCGTCGGTGAAAGATAGGTGCAAGGTTTGCGCTAGATGTACCATAGGCTCAGAAATTGTTTTGGACGCATTCGAATGTACCACTAGGTGACGAGGCTCAACTGTAAGATCGTTTTGATCCTTTCGGACATAGTGCTAATCTTGACGCAAGATAGGTGCATGTTTTGCGTTGAGTGTACCATAGGCTCGGAAACTATTTTGGACGCACCCAATGGCACTCCATGGTGATGTGGGTCATGTGGAATCTCACTTCTTTCCATTTGGAGACAGTGTTAATGTCGGTGTAAGATAGGTGCATGGTTTGCACTAGATGTACCAAAGGCTCATAAATTATTTTGGACGCATTCGAATGTACCACTAGGTGACGAGGCACAACTGTAAGATCGTTTCGATCCTTTCGGACATAGTGCTAATCTTGACGCAAGATAGGTGCATGTTTTGCGTCGAGTGTACCATCGGCTCGGAAACTATTTTGGATGCACCCAAAGTAACTCATAGGTGACGTGGGTCATGTGGAATCTCACTTCTTTCTCTTTGGAGATAGTGTAAGTGTCGGTGCAAGATAGGTGCACGGTTTGAGCCAAACGTACCATCGGTTCAGAAATCATTTTCGAGGCACCCTTTGGTACTCCTAGGTGACGAGGCTCTAGTGAAAGCTCGTTTTGGTCCGTTTGGAGATAGTGTTAATCTTGACGCAAGATAGGTGCGCAGTTTGCTTCGAACGTTCCATAGGGTTGGAAATCATTTTGGATGCACCCGATGGAACTCATAGGTGACATGGGTCATGTGGAATCTCACTTCTTTCCATTTGGAGATAGTGTTAGCGTCGGTGCAAGATACGTGCCTGGTTTGCGCTAGATGTACCATAGGATCAGAAATCGTTTTGGACACATTCGATGGTACCACTAGGTGACGAGGCTCAAATGGAAGTTCGTTTCGATCCTTTCGCACATAGTGCTAATCTTGATGCAAGATAGGTGCACATTTTAGCGTTGAGTGTACCATAGGATCAAAAATTGTTTTGTATGCACCCAAAGTAACTCCTAGGTGACGTGGGTCATGTGGAATTTCACTTCTTTCTGTTTGAAGATAGTGTTAGAGTCGGTGCAAGATAGGTGCACGGTTTGAGCCAAACGTACCATCGGTTCAGAAATCATTTTCGACGCACCCTTTGGTACTTCTAGGTGATGAGGCTCAAGTGAAAGCTCGTTTCGGTCCATTTGGAGATAGTGTTAATCTTGACGCAAGATAGGTGCGCGGTTTGCGTCGAACGTACCGTAGGGTTGGAAATTATTTTGGACACACCCGATGGAACTCTTAGGTGACATGGGTCATGTGTAATCTCACTTCTTTCCATTTGGAGACAGTGTTAGCGTCGGTGCAAGATAGGTGCATGGTTTGCGCTTGACGTACCATAGGCTCAAAAATCGTTTTGGACGCATTCGATGGTACCACTAGGTGACGAGGCTCATGTGGAAGCTCATTTCGATCCGTTTGGAGATAGTGCTAATCTTGATGCAAGATGGGTGCGTGGTTCGCATCGAACGTACCGTAGGGTTGGAAATCATTTTGGACGCACCCAATGGAACTCCTAGGTGACGTGGTCAGGTGGAATCTCACTTCTTTCCATTTGGAGATAGTGTTAGCGTTGATGCAAGATAGGTGCAAGGTTTGCGCTAGTTGTACCATAGGCTCAGAAATCATTTTGGACGCACCTGATGGTACCACTAGGTGACGAGGATCAAGTGGAAGCTCGTTTCGGTCGGTTTGGAGATATTGCTAATCTTGACGCAAGATAGGTGCACAGTTTGCGTCGAACATAACATAGGCTCATAAATCATTTTGGATGCACCCAATGGAACTCCAAGGTGACGTGGGTCTTGTGGAATCTCACTTCTTTCCGTTTGGAGACAGTGTTAGTGTCGGTGCAAGATAGGTGCATGGTTTGTGCTAAACGTACCATCAGCTCAGAAATCATTTTGGTCACACCTGTTGGTACTCCTAGGTGACGAGGGTCAAGTGAAAGCTTGTTTTAGTCCATTTTGGAGATAGTGCTAATCTTGATGCAAGATGGGTGCACGGTTTGCGTCGAACGTACCATAGGCTCAGAAATTGTGTTCGACGCACCCGATGGAACTCCTAGGTGATGTGGGGTCATTTGGAATCTTGCTTCCTTCTGTTTGGAGACAGTGTTAGTGTTAGTGCAAGATAGGTGCATGGTTTGCGCTAGACATACAATAGGCTCATAAATCATTTTGGATGCACCCGATGGTACCACTAGGTGACAAGGCTCAAGTGGAAGCTCGTTTCGTTCGGTTTGGAGATAATGCTAATCTTGACGCAATATAGGTGTACAGTTTGCGTCGAACATAACAAAGGCTCAGAAATCATTTTGGACGCACCCAATGGAACTCCTAGGTGACGTGGGTCATGTGGAATCTCACTTCTTTCTGTTTGGAGACAGTGTTAGTGTCGGTGCAAGATAGGTGCACGGTTTGCGCCAAACATACCATCAACTAAGAAATTGTTTTGGTCGCATCCGATGGTACTCCTCGGTGACAAGGCTCAAGTGAAAGCTTGTTTCAGTCTGTTTGGAGATAGTGCTAATCTTGACGTAAGATAGGTGCATGGTTTGCGTCCAATATACCATGGGCTCGGATATCATTTTCGACGCACCCAATGGAACTCCTAGGTGATGTGGGTTATTTGTAATCTTGCTTCCTTCCCTTTAGAGACAGTGTTAGTATCAGTGCAAGATAGGTGCATGGTTTGCGCTAGACATACAATAGGCTCAGAAATCGTTTTGGACGCACTCAATGGTACCACTAGGTGATGAGGCTCAAGAGGAAGCTTGTTTCGGTCCTTTTGAACATAGTGCTAATCTTGATACAAGATAGGTGCACGGTTTGCGTCGAGTGTGCCATAGGCCCAGAAATTGTTTTAGAGGCACCCAAAGGACTCCTAGGTGACGTGGGTCATGTGGAATCTCACTTCTTTCTCTTTGGAGATAGTGTTAGTGTCGGTGCAAGATAGGTGCACGGTTTGTACCAAATGTACCATCGACTCAGAAATCATTTTGGATGCACCCTTTGGTACTCCTAGGTGACGAGGCTCAAGTGAAAGCTTGTTTTGGTCCATTTGGAGATAGTGTTAATCTTGACGCAAGATAGGTGCGCGGTTTGCGTCGAACGTACCATAGGGTTGAAAATCATTTTGGACGCACCCGATGGAACCCCTAGGTGACATGGGTCATGTCGAATCTCACTTGTTTCCATTTGTAGACAGTGTTAGCATCGGTGCAAGATAGGTGCATGGTTTGCGCTAGACGTACCATAGGCTTAGAAATTGTTTTAGACGCATTCGATGGTACCACTAGGGGACGAGGATCAAGTGGAAGCTCATTTCGGACGGTTTGGAGATAATGCTAATCTTGACGCAAGATAGGTGCATGGTTTGTGTCGAACATAACATAGGCTCGGAAATCATTTTGTACGCACCCAATGGAACTCCTAGGTGACGTGGGTCATGTGGAATCTCACTTCTTTCCATTTGGAGACAGTGTTAGCATCGGTGCAAGATAGGTGCAAGGTTTGCGCTAGATGTACCATAGGCTTAGAAATCATTTTGGATGCACCCGATGGTACCACTAGGTGATGAGGATCAAGTGGAAGCTCATTTCGGTCAGTTTGGAGATAATGCTAATCTTGACGCAAGATAGGTGCATGGTTTGCGTCGAACATAACATAGGCTCAGAAATCATTTTGGACGCACCCAATGGAACTCCAAGGTGACATGGGTCAAGTGGAATCTCACTTCTTTCCATTTGGAGACAGTGTTAGTGTTGGTGCAAGATAGGTGCATGGTTTGCGCTAGATGTACCATAGGCTCAGAAATCATTTTGGATGCATTCGAATGTACCACTAGGTGACGAGGCTCAACTGTATTATCATTTCGATCCTTTCGGACATAGTGCTTATCTTGACGCACGATAGGTGCACGTTTTGCATCGAGTGTACCATAGGTTCAGAAACTATTTTGGACGCACCCGAAGTAACTCCTAGGTGACGTGGGTCATGTGGAATCTCACTTCTTTCTGTTTGGAGATAGTGTTGGTGTCGGTGCAAGATAGGTGCACGGTTTGAGCCAAATGTACCATCAGTTTAGAAATCATTTTGGATGCACCCTTTGGTACACCAAGGTGATGAGGCTCAAGTGAAAGCTTGTTTCGGTCCATTTGGAGATAGTGTTAATCTTGATGCAAGATAGGTGCGCGCTTTGCGTTGAACGTTCCGTAGGGTTGGAAATCATTTTGGACGCACCCGATAGAACTCATAGGTGACTTGGGTCATGTGGAATCTCACTTCTTTCCATTTGTAGACAGTGTTAGCATCAGTGCAAGATCGGTGCATGGTTTGCGCTAGATGTACCATAGGCTCAGCAATTGTTTTGGACGCATTCGATGGTACCACTCGGTGACGAGGCTCAAATGGAAGCTCGTTTTGATCCTTTCGGACATAGTGCTAATTTTGATGCAAGATAGGTGTACGTTTTGTGTCGAGTGTAACATAGGCTCAGAAATTGTTTTGTACACACCCGAAGTAACTCCAAGGTGACATGAGTCATGTGGAATTTCACTTCTTTCTCTTTGGAGATAGTGTTAGAGTTGGTGCAAGATAGGTGCACAGTTTGAGCCAAACGTACCATCGGTTCAGAAATCATTTTGGATGCACCCTTTAGTACTCCTAGGTGACTATCGCAGAACCGACCAATTTATAAGAGTACAAGTACAATGGCAGCCCACAAGCGGTCGCACTGTCATACTTGAACCCATATAAACCCGGTAGTCCATCGAGTACCACGACGGGTCTCGATAAATGATTTACAACAACCAAGATCGTACATGATTCAACATACATGCCACATATTACATAAAGTTCACAGATACATTTATCCATCAGAGTACGAATAAAAGTTATTACAAACCGAGTTTGATAGATAAAGCGGAAGCAATTAAGTTCAAAAATAAAGTTTCCAACATAGTTTGATACAGTGCCAAGTAGGATCACGGTCCACAAAAGCAAAGATAGGGATTAATAAAGAAGCCTACCCAAGGCTTACTCTTCATCCACGGTGGGATAGAAGCAACTCTTGCAATAACCATGATACACAGTGCCATCTGCAACAATGGGAAATAAAACCCTGAGTACGAGAAGGTACTCAGCTTGACTTACCCGTCATGAACCAGAAATAAAATGACTCCAAGGATTATGCAAGGCTGTATAGGTGGACGTAACTTGACAACATTTTGCATAAAGGCAATTTACTCATTGTATTATTATGATTCCTTTATCAAGTTAATTATAACTATCCATTTCTAGATTAGCAACTATCCTGTGCCAAACATGTGGTATATCAATTTAAAAGCATACAATAGTAACCATAGCAGGTATTGTAATTCCATATTCATCCAAACCATCATGTTTCATAACATAGTTACTACGATGTTGGGACTAGCCAAGTTTCTCACTACCCAGGAGAGACGGCGATTCGAATCGATTTCAACCAGCTGGGAATTTATTCCTAACACAAACCCAGGTCTACCAGCCACGATAGCCTTAGGTCACCTTTGGTACAACTCAGGTCTACATTTCGTGGGTCCGTACCATGCCACACAATCTGGAACACCAGATGCTAGGATGTTCAGGCCTAGCCTGCCCTTGGGCTCAGTCTGATCGTTCCTCAGAAGGAGCGCACAACAGAACGGGTCCTGGTCTGAGTTGAATTACTCGGCTTCGCGGTCGGAATGAGTTATCCGGCCAGCTAAGTGAGAGGCATGCGTTCAATCTTGTCAGAAGCGCCAACAATGGTACGGTCCTTAACCGACACAGACGAGGATAGATCCACACCCAAGACCTCCATGTCTTGTTGCTTCTCTATCGACATCCCGCCCGGTCTCGATTTTCTTTTACCCCATGGTTCTGTTCCATGATAGCAAATATAGCCAACCATGCTCTGGCATCCACCTATATCTCGTAGGTGACAGGACATCACCCAACTTCTACCGGTCTAAGCATGGCTAAGCATATATTCGATCCTGGACCTATACCGGTTAAAGGTGTAATATCTGGACAAGGAATGTATATGCACCAAGTGGTTCCATTCAACTCTTATAACTTAATGCATCAATCATAAGTACTTAAGTAAACATTTGTAAAATACTAGGAGACTTAGAATGCTCCGGGGCTTGCCTCGCAGAAAGGAAGTGGGGCGGTGGTCAGGACACTCCGGAAGCTCTTCAGGATTCTGCTCCACGCCTTCGGGAGCTGCGGTTTGAGGATTCTCCTGCTGGTCCCCTTCCTCTGCTTCTTCGAATTCCAGCAACGTTATTTCTTCCTCCGATCCTAGATGCATGAATATGGCATAAGTATTACGAATGCATATATGTTAACAAGTGCGTCATGTTTATTGAGTAGGTGCATATCTCTTCTCGATTATTTAATTAACTACTTCCACAATGCATCTACTATATCACAAAACAACAGCTACTTGTTTCACTCATAACTGTAGTTCTACTAATCCAAATGCAGTGATCCTAGACTTTCTGAAAAGCTTATCAAATTCTCTACAACATTGTTATTAACCATTTTTACAGCAAACATCATCCCTATCATGCAACTTGTCAAACTACAGAATCTATCCGGAATCCTTTTAAATTTGCATTTTAAAGCAACAATACTTCTACTTCATGTAATCACTCAAAATTTGACAACATAAAGCCTACCAACAATTTAAGCATGCCAAATACATTCAAGACAATATAATGGTGAAGCCCAAACTATTTATTTAAATGCCTTTATTATTTTATTTAGATATTTAGGTTAAATAATAAAAATATATCAAATATGCATAAAAAATTCTTAAAAATTTACAGTGTCTTACTAATGCTATCAAAGGACTACTATAAAAGTTTCAGGCCATTTCATTCAATAAAACACTATATACAAAAATGATGAGACAGAAAGGCTTAAAGTAGCATAAATAGAAAACCCTAGTGAAAAGTGTCAAGCAATAGATTTCCTATTTTTCTTAGCATCATTATGGTACTAGGATTACCCCCAACAAATTTCATGAATTTTGGAATCATAACTAATTTATAAAAATTCATACAAGGATTTACTATTTATAAAAGAAAAATCTATAACTACAAATCTGCACATGCACTGATCCTCAGATTTTTACCAGAGTTCATATATGTTAAGACTAGCTTACCAAAAAAATTTCATAATTTTTGGAGCAAAGGAACTCTAGATATAAAAGATATAAAATAAACAAATTTGCATGCATTCAAAAACACATTTCAAATCTCTATTTAAATCTCCCAAAATTTCTTCTGTAAATGTTAGGAATATATTTTTCCTAAATACTACACTTCCTAAGGAACACTACACAATTTATTGCACAATTTTTGAAGCTACCAAACTGAAGATATAAAAATCACAAAACAATTCAAAAACTGGAATCAAATGACCTAGCTTTCAACTACAGAGTCGCTGACCGGTGGGACCCGCTGGTCAGGGGACCCCACGCGTCAGTGACTCGAAACAGGGCAGCGGTGCTGCACATCGCTGGTGTGGCCAGAGCTCATCGCCGGTGAGTTCTCCGGTGAAACCACGGGCAACATCGTGACCTACTACTCAAGACGCGTCGGATGGTCTAGGTGGTGACCGTGCAGGTGCGGCGTAGCATGCTCGTCGCCGGCCATGGTGGCACGGCGGTGCTGCTCAACGCGGTGCCAGCCATCTCCGGCCATGGGAATGCTAGGCGAGGCACGCAATAGTACCACGGTGACCTAGTGACTCTATTTAAATAGTACAAGCTTCACGCAAAGCTCCGACGACGCATGGCCACGGCGCGGTGGTGCGGAGGTTAGAGCGTGGCGGCGCGGGTTGTCGCATTCCACGCCGATGGGACCACTCATGGAGGTAACATCATAGCACCGGCTAATACTCGTCCTAACCAAGCTCTAACACCATCAATCGGAAGAAAATCGCAGATGAGTCGAGCAATGGCAAGCTTGCCGTGGAGGTGGCCATGGCGACCGAGAACTTCGGTGAGAAAGAAAACGGCGAATACGCCCTCACCGAAGCGTGATAGCCGCTGCAATCAAGACAAGGGGGTAGAGGGAGGTGTGGCATAGCTATGGGCGAGATGGAGGCGGTGGTAGTGCGATGTAGCGCACGCGAGGCGACGGCGGCGCTGCGGGAGCTCAGTGGCTACGCTTGCGGGTGCTGCGGACGGCGAAGGAGGAGCAGAAATTTGGGAATGAGGCGCGGGATGGATCGGGAGGGCGTTGGGCGTGATAATGGCCGGCTCGGGCTCATCTCTACCGCACGGGGCAGAACGCTAGCGACGCGCGGCCAATTCCCATGCCATGCGGCGGCCAGCACCTGATGGCGGTCGGCCACTGAAGCTCCCGTTCATTTCGTCAATGACGCAAACCGAGCCTGACGACGTGACTTTGAGTTGAAATAGTCGTCGATACAAGGTGATTCAGTGAATGACTCTTAAACGAAAATTGTAGCCCTAAGTACCATCTCCAATTCTTGTTTAGAACTCACACCCAAATTCTCAACCAATCTCGAGTTAGGTCTTCCCAAAGATCGGCTGTCAGCACGGTTAGGGTACAAGACTTAGCAGAATTGGCTGTGTTGAAAATTGTTGACTTGATTATTTTTGTGAGCTCCAAAAGAATAAGCTATGCACATTATTAGTTCATGACCCAAAGATAAAAGTTATTCCCCATATCAAATACTACAACTTTGTTTTAGTGATCACATACATGCATAGTCTCTAGCACATAGTTCAAACTTGCTCAAACATGCTACATTCAAAAGATGGTACATACTTGAACTATGACATAATGACCTAATTAGCCCTAGCCATAAATACCAAAGTTGTTCATGATGATATTCTAAACATGTTTCAGCTATTTGCATGGTCACACAATCATCTACATGTTTACACTCATGATCATATGCATATACATATGGAAACATGAAATAATAAGAATGTTGCATATGTTTCAATCAAATGTTTCAAGTGCCAAAGCTTATATATGAATGCTTTATGATCATGCTCATGCTATGCCAGTCAAGTTATGCAAGGCTAACAACTAGGGTGTTACAACCCCTCCCCCTTATAAAAATCTTGTCCCGAGATTTGCAAGACCTACCATTCTTGGAAAAAGGCGGGATAAACTTCTCGTAAATAATCTTCTCTTTCCCACGTAGCATCTTGTTCACTATGATTGTTCCACACCACCTTATAGAACTTAATAATCTTACTCCGTGTCACTCTCTCCATCTCCTCTAATACTCGAATTGGCTTTTCTTCATAGGTCAAATCCGATTGAAGCTGCACGTTGGTGGGTGCAATAGCTTCTTCAGGTACTCGAAGACATTTCTTCAACTGAGAAACATGGAACACATCAAATATTGCACTCATCTCTGGTGGAAGTTGTAACTTATATGCAACATTTCCTTTTCGTTCCAAAATTTTGTATGGCCCTACATATCTTGGTGAAAGCTTCTTTTTCATCCCAAATCTTTTCACACCTTTCATGGGTGATACTCTCAAGTATATATAGTCACCCACTTCAAAAGTTAGTGGTCTTCTTCTTCTGTTGGCATAACTCTTTTGTCTTGCTTGAGCTGCCTTCATATGTTGTTGGATGATACATACTTGCTCTTCGGCTTCATTGACAAAGTCAATACCAAAGTATCTCCTTTCACCGGGCTCAATCCAGTTCAATGGAGTTCTACATTTTCTGCCATACAAGGCTTCAAATGGAGCCATCTTGATACTCGCTTGATAACTGTTGTTATAGGAGAATTCAGCTAAAGGTAACCATTTCTCCCATGAACCCTTTGAAGATATAACACAAGCTCTAAGTAAATCTTCTAGGATTTGGTTCACTCGCTCTGTCTGTCCTGAAGTTTGCGGATGGTATGCCAAACTTTTGATTAGCTTGGTTCCCAAAGCCTGGTGTAAGTGCTCCCAGAAATGAGCTATGAACTATGGTCCTCGATCTGAGATTATAGTCCTGGGTACTCCATGCAGTCTCACGATCTGGGAAACATATATCTCAGCGTATTTTCCAACTATATACCGTGTGTTCACGGGTATAAAGTGTGCTGACTTGGTGAGACGATCAACAATAACCCATATTGAATCGTGACCTTGTGGCATCATTGGAAGGCCTATGATAAAGTCCATGCTGATTTCCACCCATTTCCATCCTGGAATAGGCAGTGGCTGAAGTAGTCCGGCAGATTTCATATGGACTGCTTTTACTCTACTACAGTTATCACACCTAGCAACATAGGCTGCGTTCTCTTTCTTCATCTTAGTCCACCAAAAACGGGTTTTCAAATCTTGATACATCTTACTACTACCCGGATGGACGGACAATTTGGACGAGTGAGCTTCATCTAAAATTTGATTCCTTAGCTCACGGTCTTTTGGTACCACTAGTTGGTCCTCAAACCATAATACACCTCTTTCGTCCAACCTAAAATGTTTGGTTTCTTGCTCTTGCATTTTTCTCTTGATGTGACTTATTCTTACATCTGTCTGCTGTAGCTCTATGATTTTGCTCTCAAGTGAACAACTGATCGTGATATTGTGTAGTACAGCAGGATGTAACAAGTTGAATCTATCTTCCAATAATGCTCCTATAGTGTTGCAATGAGACTTTCGACTAAGTGCATCTGCTACAACATTAGCTTTACCCGGATGGTAATGCACTTCTAAATTGTAGTCCTTAATCAATTCTAACCATCTTCATTGTCTCATGTTTAGTTCTGGCTGGGTAAAGATATACTTGAGACTTTTGTGGTCAGTATATATATGACATACATTGCCCAACAAATAATGTCTCCATATCTTTAATGCATGAACAACTGCTGCAAGTTCTAAATCATGTGTAGGGTAGTTGACTTCATGTTTTCTCAATTTCCGAGAAGCATATGCAATAACTCTTCCTTCTTGCATAAGCACACATCCCAAACCTATTCCCGAGGCATCACAAAATACATCAAAAGGCTTTTCAATGTCGGTTGTGCCATCACAGGTGCTGTAGTCAACAAAGTTCTGAGGGTGTGAAAAGCTGCTTCACATTATGGTGTCCATTTGTACTTCTCATCTTTCTATAGTAGTCTGGTCATAGGCTTAGCTATCTTTGAAAAATCTAGAATAAAACGACGATAATATCCTGCTAACCCGAGAAAACTCCGAACTTCATGAACCGAAGTTGGGGCTTTTCAATCCATGACCTCTTATACTTTTGATGGGTCTATAGAGATTCCATCTCTAGATAAGATGTGACCTAAGAAAGGTACTTTGCTCAACCAAAATTCACATTTGCTAAACTTCGCATATAGCTTATGCTCCCTCAATCTGGATAAAACAATCCTTAGATGCTCTTCATGATCTAACTCATTTTGTGAATAAATCAATATATCATCGACAAACACGACCACGAACTTGTTGAGTTCGGGCATGAATACCGAGTTCATTAGGTACATGAAGTAGGCTGGAGCATTTGTTAGTCCGAAAGACATAACCAAATACTCGTATAAGCTGTACCTAGTAGAGAAAGTAGTTTTAGGTATATCCTCCGGTCTGATCTTTATCTGATGGTAGTCCGATCTCAAGTCAATTTTGGAGAATACCTTTGCCTTTGCTAGCTAATCGAACAAGATGTCGATGCAGGGCAATGGATATTTGTTCTTGATGGTCACCGCATTGAGTGGTCTGTAATCTACACACATTCTTAATGACTTGTCCTTCTTTTTCACAAACAAGGCTGGACATCCCCACGGATATGAGCTAGGTTGGATAAGACCCTTGTCCAATAGATCTTGCAATTGAACCTTAAGTTTCGCTAACTCATTGGGTGGCATTCTATAGGGCCTTCTTGATATAGGTGCCGTACCTGGCACTAACTCGATCTTAAATTCCACGTCCCTATCCGGTGGTAGACCTAGTAATTCCTCTGGAAATACATCCGAAAACTCACAAACCACTGGGATATCACAAAAGTGTGGTGGTTTGGATAGCACAAGCTAAATGTTGGAGTTCAAAATTGCGGGAGAGTGGTACTAGAAAAGCATTCCCTCCCATGGGTTCCCTCAACATAATAGTGCGGGTGCTAGTGTCAATAAGAGCACCATGATCCTTCATCTAATTCATGCCTAAGATTACACTTATTGATAACCCGGGCAATATTATCAAATCCGTGGTGTACTCCCTCCCGTGTATAGAGATGAGTACATTTTTGACTATCTTTTTGGTAGTAATAGTACCCCCTACTGAACTTATGTTATAACCCCCTATTCTTACTTCAATTATTTCTTGATCATGTCTAGATGCAAATGCTTGACTCATAAATGAATGAGAAGCTCCCGAATCAAATAAAACAATAGCGGGATGCTTGTTGATGAGAAACATACCAGCCGTGACAACTTCTCCAGTGGGCACTTCCTCAATAGCGGTATAATGCACGTATCCCGGACATGCCCTTGCATTTGCCTGCCTCTGATTGTTCTGATTTGGGTTGCCATTCTTCTTGGGGTGGGGGCATTCCTTGGCCCAATGACCCATTTGGTTGCAGTTGAAACATGGCTGATTATTCCTCGGTCCGGTGGAGCTTCCCTGACTGCCAGTTCCTTTTGGTAAGGCAATAGTGAATGCCTTACGAAATGGTTTCTGTGGCCTATTATTCTGAGCTTTAGGTGGTGGAGGCCTAAACTTGGGTGCAGGTGGACGGAATTGTGGCCTAGCTATGATAGGCACTTTCGACTGGGAAGATCCTGAGGCACCTGCCTCATATGCCCTCTTGCGACCCTTAGCAACGGCATGCATGTTGTTGTGGTTTTCTTGGGTCAAGGCATCACTAATAAACTCATTGTACATGGCACACCTAGAATTGGCCATGGTCTTCATTAGTTTGGTACCCAGACCTCGCTTGAAACTCTCTATCTTTTTCTCTTCAGTATCCACAAAACCTGGAGCATATCTGGATAGGTTGTTGAATGCGTGCATATATTCTGTGAGAGTCTTTATTCCTTGAGTGAGCCTCATAAATTCGGCGGCTTTCATGCGCATCAGGCCTAGGGGAATATGATGTCCCCTAAAAGCCAGCTTGAATTGTTCCCAGGTCACTCGCGCGTTAGCAGGCAAAGACGACAGGAAATGTGTCCACCAGATCCCTGCTGGTCCTTGCAGCTGATGAGAAGCATACTCAGCTTTCAGATGCTCTGTGACCCTCAGCAGACGAAATTTCTGCTCAATGGTATTTAGCCACTCGTCAGCCTATAGTGGTTCCTCAGCCACCTTGAAGATTGGAGGCTTCGTATCCAGAAACTCCTTGAATGTACTGTGCTGATTTGGCTCGGCCCCTAGTTGATGTGGGTGGCCACGAGCGGTGTTTTGCGCGATGAGGCGCAAAGCTTCCTCCATTGTCCTCTGGCTCCCCAGGAACTGGGTAAAGACCTCCTAAGCAGACGGCGGCGGTGGGGGTGGCAAGTCATCATGGTTGCCATCCTGGCTGCCACCAGCTCCAGCATGGGTGCGCATCATCTGCGAAGTTGCAACAATAAGCGATTATTGGCTGATGTCAAGAGATTGCAGATGAATTATAATCATGCCAAACTAAAATTACTGGAGAAAATTCTCAAATTCACAATAAAAATAGAGGCATAACAATTCATTCTCTCAACATGGCATCCCCAATTTGACCACTTATCATGCTCATAACGCATGCAAATTTAAATCGTGATTACCAACAAAGGACTGGAATTGCATTGATGTTCAACCAAACGTGCGATAGTCGTGCGATTAATGATATTACATGATAGTTGGATTACTAATGCCAAATTCGAACTATAGGTCCATTACATGAATAAAGGTGATACATTAGCCCTTCCACTAAGTACTAAGCGATCTAATCCTCATCATGATCACTATCGAGGTCAGACATAGGATCATCTCCTTCCTCAGGCCCCACTTCTTCCTCTTCCTCGTCCTCCTCTGGATCCATCTCTGTGGCTCCAGGCGGAACATAAGGGTGGAGCTGGTTATTTAGTAGATGAACCTCTTCATGTAGGTTGTCATTGTATTCTTTCGTATTGGCCAGCTGCTGCTCCAGCTCAAACTGTCGAGCTCTCAGAACATCTTCCCTAGACCAGGCTGCATTCCTCTAGTGAGTTAACCGAGCCATCTCTACATTGAGCCTCTCAATGTAGACGTCGTGCTCCCTCTGAAGCTAACATCGGTCCTCGCGGGCATGACCAAGAGCACCAGACACACGTCTGAGGCTACCTTCTACTCCATCTAACACCTTCATCACTGCAAACATGGCGCTCATGGCAGAGTTATCACTATTCTGCCCTTCTACTGCACCAATCTCCAAGGACCTTCCTCTTGCCTGCTGCCACGAGTCAGTGGAGGGGTTGCCCCTCAGAAAGACTCCAACCAAAGCGGCTGCCAGCTCCTGAGGAAAATGATCCATGATATCCCTTAGGATCCCAAAGGCTGCCCTACCAGCTGCTTCTTCAGCAGTCCTGCCAGTTGACTCATAACACCAACATGCCCACTCAGAATCGTCACCTCGGGGACGAACAACGGCCTCCACAGTAACCAAGAGACCTTCTCCCAACTGCTCATTCATCCAGAAGTAGCGGGGTTCCATTCCATCAGGATAGCCTACAAAGCTGAGCACTCTCCACAAGAGTGTAGGCATCCCAAACTCTCCGAGAAATGTGTGACGTTGACAGGTACGTGGAGAAAGCTGACGGCTGGGAGCTCTGCCTTCGGTGGACTTGCGAGCGGTCTGCTTTGTGCGTGCCATCTGCACCATTAACATGTACCACTTGATGAGACAATGCCATAATGGATAAGAGTTACATAACCGAGTAAGAATTTTATAAGGGGAGGAACAATGTAACTATGTGAATGGTAATTATCATGATGCATGCTCGTTCCGTACATCCTCAAAAACTTAGGAAAAATTTGTTTCTAACGGTAGACACGGTGGCATACATTCGTTCTCTCATATATAGCGTAACTAGTCGAGCTACACGTTTCGTTGTTAGTGCACCTTCATAAAAATTTCATTTCAGCCCTAAACCCATAATGAAATATGCAGAATGTAATTGTAAATACTTCCATATATGTATACCCATACATATACTTCCATATCAATCTACCCGAGAATAATTTAAACCCACAATTAAATACGTACCATATACACATGCAAGCATGCATACATAGTCGTACCAAAGCTACTCTCCCCGACCGCACGCTCACATCTTGCGGTCATACACTCATCATCTTACCTTGGCGTAGAGGCATTTGATCCATACATTACCACTCAAGTGAATGGCATCCATACAATAGCACGCCGTATGGACGACGAAGTAAAAACCCCCATGTTAGTACTTAAATAGCCACCTAATAGTCCTTAATTTGGGCATAAGGAAAGTGATCATTGGCACACTTTAGATTTCAAATACCTATTATATAGCTATTAGTTGCTAGAGAAGGGTTTTTGGAAAACAAAAACTTTTGTTTTAAATACACATGTGACAATTAACGTTGAACCTGGCTTTGATACCAGCTGTCGCAGAACCGACCAATTTATAAGAGTACAAGTACAATGGCAGCCCGCAAGCGGTCGCACTGTCATACTTGAACCCATATAAACCCGGTAGTCCGTCGAGTACCACGACGGGTCTCGATAAACGATTTACAACAACCAAGATCGTACATGATTCAACATACATGCCACATATTACATAAAGTAAATAGATACATTTATCCATCAGAGTATGAATAAAAGTTATTACAAACCGAGTTTTGATAGATAAAGCGGAACCAATTAAGTTTGAAAATAAAGTTTCCAACATAGTTTGATACAGTGCCAAGTAGGATCACGGTCCACAAAAGCAAAGATAGGGATTAATAAAGAAGCCTGCCCAAGGCTTACTCTTCATCCACGGTGGGATAGAAGCAACTCTTGCAATAACCATGATACACAGTGCCATCTGCAACAATGGGAAATAAAACCCTGAGTATGAGAAGGTACTAAGCTAGACTTACCCATCATGAACCAGAAATAAAATGACTCCAAGGATTATGCAAGGCTATATAGGTGGACGTAACTCGACAACATTTTGCATAAAGGCAATTGACTCATTGTATTATTACGATTCCTTTATCAAGTTAATTATAACTATCCATTTCTAGATTAGCAACTATCCTGTGCCAAACATGTGGTATATCAATTTAAAAGCATACAATAGTAACCATAGCAGGTATTGTAATTCCATATTCATCCGAACCATCATGTTTCATAACACAGTTACTACGATGTTGGGACTAGCCAAGTTTCTCACTATCTAAGAGAGATGGCAATTTGAATCGATTTCAACCAGCTGGGAATTTATTCCTAACACAAACCTAGGTCTACCAGCCATGATAGCCTTAGGTCACCTTTGGTAAAACTCAGGTCTATATTTCACGGGTCCGTACCGCGCCACACAATCTGGAACACCAGATGCCAGGACATTCAGGCCTAGCCTGCCCTTGGGCTCAGTCTGATCGTTCCCCGGAAGGAGCGCACAACAGAACGGGTCCCGGCCTGAGTTGAATTACTCGGCTTTGTGGTCGGAATGAGTTATCCGGCCAGCTAAGTGAGAGGCATGCGTTCAATCTTGTCAGAAGTGCCAATAATGGTACGGTCCTTAACCGACACAGACGGTGATAGATCCACACCCAAGACCTCCATGTCTTGTTGCTTCTCTATCGACATCCCGCCCGGTCTCGATTTTCTTTTACCCCATGGTTCTGTTCCATGATAGCAAATATAGCCAACCGTGCTCCGGCATCCACCTATATCTCGCAGATGATAGGACATCACCCGACTTCTACCAATCTAAGCATGGCTAAGCATATATTCGATCCTGGACCTATACCGGAATGTATATGCACCAAGTGGTTCCAATCAACTCTTATAACCTAATGAATCAATCATAAGTACTTAAGTAAACATTTGTAAAATACTGGGAGACTTAGAATGCTCCGGGGCTTGCCTCGTAGAAAGGAAGTGGGGCAGTGGTCAGGACACTCCGGAAGCTCTTCAGGATTCTGCTCCATGCCTTCGGGAGCTGTGGTTTGAGGATTCTCCTCCTAGTCCCCTTCCTCTGCTTCTTCGAATTCCAGCAACGTTATTTCTTCCTCCGATCCTAGATGCATGAATATGGCATAAGTATTCCGAATGCATATATGTTAACAAGTGCGTCATGTTTATTGAGTAGGTGCATATCTCTTCTCGATTATTTAATTAACTACTTCCACAATGCATCTACTATATCACAAAATAGCAGCTACTTGTTTCACTCATAACTGGAGTTCTACTAATCCAAATGTAGTGATCCTAGACTTTCTGGAAAGCTTATCAAATTCTCTACAACATTGTTATTAACCATTTTTACAGCAAACATCATCCCTATCATGCAACTTGTCAAACTACAGAATCTGTCCGGAATCCTTTTAAATTTGCATTTTAAAGCAACAATACTTCTACTTCATGTAATCACTCAAAATTTGACAACATAAAGCCTACCAACAATTTAAGCATGCCAAATACATTCAAGACAATATAATGGTGAAGCCCAAACTATTTATTTAAATGACTTTATTATTTTATTTAGATATTTAGGTTAAATAATAAACATATATCAAATATGCATCAAACATTCTTAAAAATTTATAGTGCCTTACTAATGCTATCAAAGGACTACTGTAAAAGTTTCATGCCAGTTCATTCAATAAAACACTCTATACAAAAATGACAAGACAGAAAGGCTTAAAGTAGCATAAATAGAAAACCCTAGTGAAAAGTGTCAAGCAACAGATTTCCTATTTTTCTTAGCATCCTTATGGTACTAGGATTACCCCCAACAAATTTCATGAATTTTGGATTCATAACTAATTTATAAAAATTCATACAAGGATTTACTATTTATAAAAGAAAAATCTATAACTACAAATATACACATGCACTGATCCTCATATTTTTACCAGAGTTCATATATGTTAAGACTAGCTTAGCACAAAAATTACATAATTTTTGGAGCACAGGAACTCTAGATATAAAATAAACAAATTTGCATGCATTCAAAAACACATTTCAAATCTCTATTTAAATCTCCCAAAATTTCTACTGTAAATGTCAGGAATATATTTTTCCTAAATACTACACTTCCTAAGGAACACTACACAATTTATTGCACAATTTTTGAAGCTACTAAACTGAAGATATAAAAATCACAAAACAATTCAAAAACTAGAATCAAATGACCTAGCTTTCAACTATAGAGTCACTGACCGGTGGGACCCGCTGGTCAAGGGACCCCACGCGTCAGTGACTCAAAACAGGGCAACGGTGCGGCCAGAGCTCATCGCCGGTGAGTTGTCCGGCGAAACCACAGGCAACATCGTGACCTACTACTCAAGACGCGACGGATGGTCTAGGTGGTGACCGTGCAGGTGCGGCGGAGCATGCTCGTCGCCGGCCATGGCGGCACGGCGGTGCTGCTCAACGCGGTGCCGGCCATCTCCGGCCATGGGAATGCTAGGCGAGGCATGCAATAGTACCACGGTGACCTAGTGACTCTATTTAAATAGTACAAGCTTCACGCAAAGCTCCGACGACGCAAGGCCACGGCGCGGTGGTGCGGAGGTTAGAGCGTGGCGGCGCGGGTTGTCGCGTTCCACGCCGACAGGACCACTCACGGAGGTAACATCATAGCACCGGCTAATACTCGTCCTAACCAAGCTCTAACGCCATCAATCGGAAGAAAATCGTAGATGAGCCGAGCAATGGCAAGCTTGCTGTGGAGGCGGCCATGGCGACCGAGAACTTTGGCGAGAAAGAAAACGGTGAATACACCCTCACCGAAGCGTGACAACCGCTGCAATCAAGACGAGGGGGTAGACGGAGGTGTGGCGTAGCTATGGGCGAGATGGAGGTGGTGGTGGTGCGATGTAGCGCACACGAGGCGACGGCGGCGCTGCGGGAGCTCGGCGGCTGCGCTTGCGGGTGCTGCGGACGGTGAAGGAGGAGCAGAAATTTGGGAATGAGGCGTGGGATGGATCGGGAGGGCGCTGGGGGTGATAATGGCTGGCTCTGGCTCATCTCTGCCGTGTGGGGCAGAACGCCAGTGACACGCGGCCAATTCCCACGCCACGCGGTGGCCAGCGCCTGATGGCGGTCGGCCACTGAAGCTCCCGTTCATTTCATCAATGACGCAAACCGAGCCTGACGACATGACTTCGAGTTGAAATAGCCGTCGATACAAGGTGATTCAGTGAATGACTCTTAAACGAAAATTGTAGCCCTAAGTACCATCTCCAATTCTTGTTTAGAACTCACACCCAAACTCTCAACCAATCTCGAGTTAGGTCTTCCCAAAGATCGGCTGTCAGCACAGTTAGGGTACAAGACTTAGCAGAATTGGCTAAGTGTTGAAAATTATTGACTTCATGATTTTTGTGAGCTCCAAAAGAATAAGCTATGCACATTATTAGTTCATGACCCAAAGATAAAAGTTGTTCCCCATGACAAATACTACAACTTTGTTTTAGTGATCACATACATGCATAGTCTCTAGCGCATAGTTCAAACTTGGTCAAACATGCTACATTCAAAAGATGGTACATACTTGAACTATGACATAATGACCTAATTAGCCCTAGCCATAAATACCAAAGTTGTTCATGATGATATTCTAAACATGTTTAAGCTATTTGCATGGTCACACAATCATCTACATGTTTACACTCATGATCATATGCATATACATATGGAAACATGAAATAATAAGAATGTTGCATATGTTTCAATCAAATGTTTCAAGTGTCAAAGCTTATATATGAATGCTTTATGATCATGCTCATGCTATGCAAGTCAAGTTATGCAAGGCTAACAACTAGGGTGTTACAGCCCCTCCCCCTTATAAAAATCTTGTCCCGAGATTTGCAAGACCTACCATTCTTGGAAAAAGGCGGGATAAACTTCTCGTAAATAATCTTCTCTTTCCCACATAGCATCTTGTTCACTATGATTGTTCCACACCACCTTATAGAACTTAATAATCTTACTCCATGTCACTCTCTCCATCTCCTCTAATACTCGAATTGGCTTTTCTTCATAGGTCAAATCTGATTGAAGCTGCACGTTGGTGGGTGCAATAGCTTCTTCAGGTACTCGAAGACATTTCTTCAACTGAGAAACATGGAACACATCAAATATTGCACTCATCTCTGGTGGAAGTTGTAACTTATACGCAACATTTCCTTTTTGTTCCAAAATTGGTATGGCCCTACATATCTTGGTGAAAGCTTCTTTTTCATCCCAAATCTTTTCACACCTTTCATGGGTGATACTCTCAAGTATACATAGTCACCCACTTCAAAAGTCAGTGGTCTTCTTCTTCTATTGGCATAACTCTTTTGTCTTGCTTGAGCTGCCTTCATATGTTGTTGGATGATACGCACTTGCTCTTCGGCTTCATTGACAAAGTCAATACCAAAGTATCTCCTTTCACCGGGCTCAATATAGTTCAATGGAGTTCTACATTTTCTGCCATACAAGGCTTCAAATGGAGCCATCTTGATACTCGCTTGATAACTATTGTTATAGGAGAATTCAGCTAAAGGTAACCATTTCTCCCATGAACCCTTTGAAGATATAACACAAGCTCTAAGTAAATCTTCTAGGATTTGGTTCACTCACTCTGTCTGTCCTAAAGTTTGCGGATGGTATGCCAAACTTCTGATTAGCTTGGTTCCCAAAGCCTGGTGTAAGTGCTCCTAGAAACGAGCTATGAACTGTGGTCCTCGATCTAAGATTATAGTCCTGGGTACTCCATGCAGTCTCACGATCTGGGAAACATATATCTCAGTGTATTTTCCAACTATATACCGTGTGTTCACGGGTATAAAGTGTGCTGACTTGGTGAGACGATCAACAATAACCCATATTGAATCATGACCTTGTGGCATCATTGGAAGGCCTGTGATAAAGTCCATGCTAATTTCCTCCCATTTCCATCCTGGAATAGGCAATGGCTGAAGTAGTCCGGCAGATTTCATATGGACAGCTTTTACTCTACTACAGTTATCACACCTAGCAACATAGGCTGCGATCTCTTTCTTCATCTTAGTCCACCAAAAACGGGTTTTCAAATCTTGATACATCTTACTACTACCCGGATGGATGGACAATTTGGACGAGTGAGCTTCATCTAAAATTTGATTCCTTAGCTCACGGTCTTTTGGTACCACTAGTCGGTCCTCAAACCATAATACACCTCTTTCGTCTAACCTAAAATGTTTGGTTTCTTGCTCTTGCATTTTTCTCTTGATGTGACTTATTCTTACATCTGTCTGTTGTAGCTCTATGATTTTGCTCTCAGGTGAACAACTGATCGTGATATTGTGTAGTACAGCAGGATGTAACAAGTTGAATCCATCTTCCAATAATGCTCCTATAGTGTTGCAATGAGACTTTCGACTGAGTGCATCTGCTACTACATTAGCTTTACCCAGATGGTAATGCACTTCTAAATTGTAGTCCTTAATCAATTCTAGCCATCTTCGTTGTCTCATGTTTAGTTCTGGCTGGGTAAAGATATACTTGAGACTTTTGTGGTCAGTATATATATGACATACATTGCCCAACAAATAATGTCTCCATATCTTTAATGCATGAACAACTGCTGCAAGTTCTAAATCATGTGTAGGGTAGTTGACTTCATGTTTTCTCAATTGCCGAGAAGCATATGCAATAACTCTTCCTTCTTGCATAAGCACACATCCCAAACCTATTCTCGAGGCATCACAAAATTCATCAAAAGGCTTTTCAATGTCTGGTTGTGCCAGCACAGGTGCTGTAGTCAACAAAGTTCTGAGGGTGTGAAAAGCTGCTTCACATTCTGGTGTCCATTTGTACTTCTCATCTTTCTGAAGTAGTCTGGTCATAGGCTTAGCTATCTTTGAAAAATCTGGAATAAAACGACGATAATATCCTGCTAACCCAAGAAAACTCTGAACTTCATGAACCGAAGTTGGGGCTTTTCAATCCATGACCTCTTGTACTTTTGATGGGTCTATAGAGATTCCATCTCTTGATAAGATGTGACCTAAGAACGGTACTTTGCTCAACCAAAATTCACATTTGCTAAACTTCGCATATAGCTTATGCTCCCTCAATCTGGATAAAACAATCCTTAGATG
This sequence comes from Miscanthus floridulus, assembly GCF_019320115.1. NCBI lineage: Eukaryota > Viridiplantae > Streptophyta > Magnoliopsida > Poales > Poaceae > Miscanthus > Miscanthus floridulus. The sequence continues at coordinate 59,095,539 of NC_089586.1, read as the reverse complement.
CTCTTCATGATCTGACTCATTTTGTGAATAAATCAATATATCATCGATAAACACGACCACGAACTTGTCGAGTTCGGGCATGAATACCGAGTTCATCAGGTACATGAAGTAGGCTGGAGCATTTGTTAGTCCGAAAGACATAACCAAATACTCGTATAAGCCATACCTAGTAGAGAAACAGTTTTAGGTATATCCTCCGGTCTAATCTTTATCTGATGGTAGCCCGATCTCAAGTTAATTTTGGAGAATACCTTTGCCTTTGCTAGCTGATCGAACAAGATGTCGATGCGGGGCCATGGATATTTGTTCTTGATGGTCACCGCATTAAGTGGTCTGTAATCTACACACATTCTTAGTGACTTGTCCTTCTTTTTCACATACAAGGCTGGACATCCCCATGGAGATGAGCTAGGTTGGATAAGACCCTTGTCCAATAGATCTTGCAATTGAACCTTAAGTTCCGCTAACTCATTGGGTGGCATTCTATAGGGCCTTCTTGATATAGGTGCCGTACCTAGCACTAACTCGATCTTAAATTCCACGTCCCTATCCGGTGGTAGACCTGGTAATTCCTCTGGAAATATATCCGAAAACTCACAAACCACTGGGATATCACAAAGTGTGGTGGTTTGGATAGCACAAGCTAAATGTTGGAGTTCAAAATTGCGGGAGAGTGGTACTAGAAAAGCATTCCCTCCCATGGGTTCCCTCAACATAATAGTGCGGGTGCTAGTGTCAATAAGAGCACCATGATCCTTCATCCAATTCATGCCTAAGATTACACTTATTGATAACCCGGGCAATATTATCAAATCCGTGGTGTACTCCCTCCCGTGTATAGAGATGAGTACATTTTTGACTATCTTTTTGGTAGTAACAGTACCCCCTGCTGAACTTATGTTATAACCCCCTTTTCTTCAATTATTTCTTGATCATGTCTAGACGCAAATGCTTGACTCATAAATGAATGAGAAGCTCCCGAATCAAATAAAACAACAGCAGGATGCTTGTTGACGAGAAACATACCAGCCGTGACAACTTCTCCAGCGGGCACTTCCTCAACAGCGGTATAATGCACGTATCCCGGACATGCCCTTGCGTTTGCCTGCCTCTGATTGTTCTGATTTGGGTTGCCATTCATCTTGGGGTGGGGGCATTCCTTGGCCCAATGACCCATTTGGTTGCAATTGAAACATGGTTGATTATTCCTCGGTCCGGTGGAGCTTCCCTGACTGCCAGTTCCTTTTGCTAAGGCAATAGTGAATGCCTTACGAAATGGTTTCTGTGGCCTGTTATTCTGAGCTTTAGGTGGTGGAGGCCTAAACTTGGGTGCAGGTGGATGGAATTGTGGCCTAGCTGTGATAGGCGCTTTCGACTAGGAAGATCCTGAGGCACCTGCCGCATATGCCCTCTTGTGACCCTTAGCAATGGCATGCATGTTGTTGAGGTTTTCTTGGGTCAAGGCATCACTAATAAACTCATTGTATGTGGCACACCTAGAATTGGCCATGGTCTTCATCAGTTTGGTACCCAGACCTCGCTTGAAACTCTCTATCTTTTTCTCTTCAGTATCCACAAAACCTGGAGCATATCTGGACCGGTTGTAGAATGCGTGCATATATTCTATGAGAGTCTTTGTTCCTTGAGTGAGCCTCATAAATTCGGCGGCTTTCATGCGCATCAGGCCCGGGGGAATATGATGTCCCCTAAAAGCCAGCTTGAACTATTCCCAGGTCACTCGCGCGTTAGCAGGCAAAGACGACAGGAAATGTGTCCACCAGATCCCTGCTGGTCCTTGCAGTTGATGAGAAGCATACTCAGCTTTTAGATGCTCCGTGACCCTCAGCAGATGAAATTTCTGCTCAATGGTATTTAGCCACTCATCAGCCTGTAGTGGTTCCTCAGCCACCTTGAAGATTGGAGGCTTCGTATCTAGAAACTCCTTCAATGTACTGTGCTGATTTGGCTCGGCCCCTAGTTGATGTGGGTGGCCACAAGCGGTGTTTTGCGCGATGAGGCGCAAAGCTTCCTCCATTATTGTCTGGCTCCCTAGGAACTAGGTAAAGAACTCCTGAGCGGACGGTGGCGGTGGGGGTGGCAAGTCATCATGGTTGCCATCCTGGCTGCCACCAGCTCCAGCACGGGTGCACATCATCTGCGAAGTTGCAACAATAAGCGATTATTGGCTGATGTCAAGAGATTGCAGATGAATTGTAATCATGCCAAACTAAAATTACTGGAGAAAATTCTCAAATTCACAATAAAAATTGAGGCATAACAATTCATTCTCGCAACATGGCATCCCCAATTTGACCACTTATCGCGCTCATAACGCATGCAAATTTAAATCGTGATTACCAACAAAGGACTGGAATTGCATTGATGTTCAACCAAACGTGCGATAGTCGTGCGATTAATGATATTACATGATAGTTGGATTACTAACGCCAAATTCGAACTATAGGTCCATTACATGAATAAAGGTGATACATTAGCCCTTCCACTAAGTACTAAGCGATCTAATCCTCATCATGATCACTATCGAGGTCAGACATAGGATCATCTCCTTCCTCAGGCCCCACTTCTTCCTCTTCCTCGTCCTCCTCTGGATCCATCTCTGCGGCTCCAGGCAGAACATAAGGGTGGAGCTAGTTATTCAGCAGATGAACCTCCTCATGTAGGTTGTCGTTGTATTCTTCCGTATTGGCCAGCTGCTGCTCCAGCTCAAACTATCGAGCTCTCAGAATATCTTCCCTAGACCAGGCTGCATTCCTCTGGTGAGTTAACTGAGCCATCTCTACATTGAGCCTCTCAATCTCGGCATCGTGCTCCCTCTGAAGCTGACGTCGGTCCTCGCGGGCATGACCAAGAGCACCAGACACACGTCTGAGGCTACCTTCTACTCCATCTAACACCTTCATCACTGCGAACATGGCGCTCATGGCAGAGTTATCACTGTTCTGCCCTTCTGCTGCACCAATCTCTAAGGATCTTCCTCTTGCCTGCTGCCATGAGTCAGTGGAGGGGTTGCCCCTCGGAAAGACTCCAACCAAAGCGGCTGCCAGCTCCTAAGGAAAACGATCCATGATATCCCTTAGGATCCCAAAGGCTGCCCTACCAGCTGCTTCCTCAGCAGTCCTGCTAGTTGACTCATAACACCAACCTGTCCACTCAGAATCGTCACCTCGGGGATGAACAACGGCCTCCACAGTAACCAAGAGACCTTCTCCCAACTTCTCATTCGCCCAGAAGTAGCGGGGTTCCATTCCATCAAGATAGCCTACATAGCTGAGCACTCTCCACAAGAGTGTAGGCATCCCAAAATCTCCAAGAAATGTGTGACGTTGACCGGTACGTGGAGCAAGCTGACGGCTGGGAGCTCTGCCTTCGGTGGACTTGCGAGCGGTCTACTTTGTGCGTGCCATCTGCACCATTAACATGTACCACTTGGTGAGACAATGCCATAATGGATAAGAGTTACATAACCGAGTAAGAATTTTATAAGGGGAGGAACAATGTAACTATGTGAATGGTAATTATCATGATGCATGCTCATTCCGTACATCCTCACAAACTTAGGAAAAATTTGTTTCTAACGGTAGACACGGTGGCATACATTCGTTCTCTCATATATAGCATAACTAGTCGAGCTACACGTTTCGTTGTTAGTGTACCTTCATAAAAATTTCATTTCAGCCCTAAACCCATAATGAAATATGCAGAATGTAATTGTAAATACTTCCATATATGTATACCCATACATATACTTCCGTATCAATCTACCCAAGAATAATTTAAACCCACAATTAAATGCGTACCATATACACATGCAAGCATGCATACATAGTCGTACCAAAGCTACTCTCCCCGACCGCACGCTCACATCTTGCGGTCATACACTCATCATCTTACCTTGGCATAGAGGCATTTGATCCATACATTACCACTCAAGTGAATGGCATCCATACAATAGCACGCCGTATGGACGACGAAGTAAAAACCCCCATGTTAGTACTTAAATAACCACCTAATAGTCCTTAATTTGGGCATAAGGAAAGTGATCATTGGCACACTTTAGATTTCAAATACCTATTATATAACTATTAGTTGCTAGAGAAGGGTTTTTGGAAAACAAAAACTTTTGTTTTAAATACACATGTGACAATTAACGTTGAACTTTGCTTTGATACCAGCTGTCGCAGAACCGACCAATTTATAAGAGTACAAGTACAATGGCAGCCCGCAAGCGGTCGCACTGTCATACTTGAACCCATATAAACCCGATAGTCCGTCGAGTACCACGACGGGTCTCGATAAACGATTTACAACAACCAAGATCGTACATGATTCAATATACATGCCACATATTACATAAAGTTCACAGATACATTTATCCATCAGAGTACGAATAAAAGTTATTACAAACCGAGTTTTGATAGATAAAGCGGAAGCAATTATGTTCGAAAATAAAGTTTCCAACATAGTTTGATACAGTGCCAAGTAGGATCACGGTCCACAAAAGCAAAGATAGGGATTAATAAAGAAGCCTGCCCAAGGCTTACTCTTCATCCACGGTGGGATAGAAGCAACTCTTGCAATAACCATGATACACAGTGCCATCTGCAACAATGGGAAATAAAACCCTGAGTACGAGAAGGTACTCAGCTAGACTTACCCGTCATGAACCAGAAATAAAATGACTCCAAGGATTATGCAAGGCTGTATAGGTGGACGTAACTTGACAACATTTTGCATAAAGGCAATTGACTCATTGTATTATTATGATTCCTTTACCAAGTTAATTATAACTATCCATTTCTAGATTAGCAACTATCCTGTGCCAAACATGTGGTATATCAATTTAAAAGCATACAATAGTAACCATAGCAGGTATTGTAATTCCATATTCATCCAAACCATCATGTTTCATAACACAGTTACTACGATGTTGGGACTAGCCAAGTTTCTCACTACCCGGGAGAGACGGCGATTCGAATCGATTTCAACCAGCTGGGAATTTATTCCTAACACAAACCCAGGTCTACCAGCCACGATAGCCTTAGGTCACCTTTGGTACAACTTAGGTCTACATTTCGCGGGTCCGTACCACGCCACACAATCTGGAACACCAGATGCTAGGATGTTTAGGCCTAGCCTGCCCTTGGGCTCAGTCTGATCGTTCCTCAGAAGGAGCGCACAACAGAACGGGTCCTGGTCTGAGTTGAATTACTCGGCTTCGCGGTCGGAACGAGTTATCCGACCAGCTAAGTGAGAGGCATGCGTTCAATCTTGTCAGAAGCACCAACAATGGTACGGTCCTTAACTGACACAGATGAGGATAGATCCACACCCAAGACCTCCATGTCTTGTTGCTTCTCTATCGACATCCCGCCCGGTCTCGATTTTCTTTTACCCCATGGTTCTGTTCCATGATAGCAAATATAGCCAACTGTGCTCCGGCATCCACCTATATCTCGCAGGTGACAGGACATCACCCAACTTCTACCGGTCTAAGCATGGCTAAGCATATATTCGATCCTGGACCTATACCGATTAAAGGTGTAATATCTGGACAAGGAATGTATATGCACCAAGTGGTTCCATTCAACTCTTATAACTTAATGCATCAATCATAAGTACTTAAGTAAACATTTGTAAAATACTGGGAGAGTTAGAATGCTCCAGGGCTTGCCTTGCAGAAAGGAAGTGGGGTGGTGGTCAGGACACTCCGAAAGCTCTTCAGGATTCTGCACCACGCCTTCGGGAGCTACGGTTTGAGGATTCTCCTGCTGGTCCCCTTCCTCTGCTTCTTCGAATTCCAGCAACGTTATTTCTTCCTCCGATCCTAGATGCATGAATATGGCATAAGTATTACGAATGCATATATGTTAACAAGTGCGTCATGTTTATTGAGTAGGTGCATATCTCTTCTCGATTATTTAATTAACTACTTCCACAATGCATCTACTATATCACAAAACAACAGCTACTTGTTTCACTCATAACTAGAGTTCTACTAATCTAAATGCAGTGATCCTAAACTTTCTGGAAAGCTTATCAAATTCTCTACAACATTGTTATTAACCATTTTTGCAGCAAACATCATCCCTATCATGCAACTTGTCAAACTACAGAATCTGTCCGGAATCCTTTTAAATTTGCATTTTAAAGCAACAATACTTCTACTTCATGTAATCACTCAAAATTTGACAACATAAAGCCTACCAACAATTTAAGCATGCCAAATACATTCAAGACAATATAATGGTGAAGACCAAACTATTTATTTAAATGCCTTTATTATTTTATTTAGATATTTAGGTTAAATAATAAAAATATATCAAATATGTATCAAAAATTCTTAAAAATTTACAGTGTCTTACTAATGCTATCAAAGGACTACTGTAAAAGTTTCATGCCATTTCATTCAATAAAACACTGTATACAAAAATGACAAGACAGAAAGGCTTAAAGTAGCATAAATAGAAAGCCCTAGTGAAAATGTCAAGCAACAGATTTCCTATTTTTCTTAGCATCCTTATGGTACTAGGATTACCCCCAACAAATTTCATGAATTTTGGATTCATAACTAATTTATAAAAATTCATACAAGGATTTACTATTTATAAAAGAAAAATCTATAACTACAAATCTACACATGCACTGATCCTCAGATTTTTACCAGAGTTCATATATGTTAAGACTAGCTTACCACAAAAATTTCATAATTTTTGGAGCAAAGGAACTCTAGATATAAAATAAACAAATTTGCATGCATTCAAAAACACATTTCAAATCTCTATTTAAATCTCCCAAAATTTCTACTGTAAATGTTAGGAATATATTTTTCCTAAATACTACACTTCCTAAGGAACACTACACAATTTATTGCGTAATTTTTGAAGCTACCAAACTGAAGATATAAAAATAACAAAACAATTCAAAAACTGGAATCAAATGACCTAGCTTTCAACTACAGAGTCACTGACCGGTGGGACCCACTGGTCAGGGGACCCCACGCGTCAGTGACTCGAAACAGGGCAGCGGTGCTGCACATCGCTGGTGTGGCCAGAGCTCATCGCCGGTGAGTTCTCCGGCGAAACCACGGGCAACATCGTGACCTACTACTCAAGACGCGTCGGATGGTCTAGGTGGTGACCGTGCAGGTGCGGCGTAGCATGCTCGTCGCCAGCCATGGTGGCACGGCGGTGCTGCTCAACGCGGTGCCAGCCATCTCCGGCCATGGGAATGCTAGGCGAGGCACGCAATAGTACCACGGTGACCTAGTGACTCTATTTAAACAGTACAAGCTTCACGTAAAGCTCCGACGACGCATGGCCACGGCGCGGTGGTGCGGAGGTTAGAGCGTGGCGGCGCGGGTTGTCGCGTTCCACGCCGGTGGGACCACTCACGGAGGTAACATCATAGCACCGGCTAATACTCGTCCTAACCAAGCTCTAACACCATCAATCGGAAGAAAATCGCAGATGAGCCGAGCAATGGCAAGCTTGCCGTGGAGGCGGCCATGGCGACCGAGAACTTCGGCGAGAAAGAAAACGGCGAATACGCCCTCACCGAAGCGTGATAGCCGCTACAATCAAGACGAGGGGGTAGAGGGAGGTGTGGTGTAGCTATGGGCGAGATGGAGGCGGTGGTGGTGCGACGTAGCGCACGCGAGGCGACGGCGGCACTGCGGGAGCTCAGCGGCTATGCTTGCGGGTGCTGCGGACAGCGAAGGAGGAGTAGAAATTTGGGAATGAGGCGCGGGATGGATCGGGAGGGCGCTGGGCGTGATAATGGCCGGCTCTGGCTCATCTCTACCGCACAGGGCAGAACGCCAGCGACGCGCGGCCAATTCCCGCACCACGCGGCGGCCAGCGCCTGATGGCGGTCGGCCACTGAAGCTCCCGTTCATTTCGTTAATGACGCAAACCGAGCCTGACGACGTGACTTTGAGTTGAAATAGCCATCGATACAACGTGATTCAGTGAATGACTCTTAAACGAAAATTGTAGCCCTAAGTACCATCTCCAATTCTTGTTTAGAACTCACGCCCAAACTCTTAACCAATCTCAAGTTAGGTCTTCCCAAAGATCGGCTGTCAGCACGGTTAGGGTACAAGACTTAGCAGAATTGGCTAAGTGTTGAAAATTGTTGACTTGATTATTTTTGTGAGCTCCAAAAGAATAAGCTATGCACATTATTAGTTCATGACCCAAAGATAAAAGTTGTTCCCCATGACAAATACTACAACTTTGGTTTAGTGATCACATACATGCATAGTCTCTAGCACATGGTTCAAACTTGGTCAAACATGCTACATTTAAAAGATGGTACATACTTGAACTATGACATAATGACCTACTTAGCCCTAGCCATAAATACCAAAGTTGTTCATGATGATATTCTAAACATGTTTAAGCTATTTGCAAGGTCACACAATCATCTACATGTTTACATTCATGATCATATGCATATACATATGGAAACATGAAATAATAAGAATGTTGCATATGTTTCAATCAAATGTTTCAAGTGTCAAAGCTTATATATGAATGCTTTATGATCATGCTCATGCTATGCAAGTCAAGTTATGCAAGGCTAACACCTAGGGTGTTACAGTGACGAGGCTCAAATGAAAGCTTATTTTGGTCCATTTGGAGATAGTGTTAATCTTGACGCAAGATAGGTGCGCGGTTTGCTTCGAACATACCGTAGGGTTGGAAATCATTTTGGACGCACCCGATGGAACTCCTAGGTGAAGTGGGTCATGTGGAATCTCACTTCTTTCCATTTGGAGACAGTGTTAGCGTCGATGCAAGATTGGTGCATGGTTTGCGCTAGACGTACCATAGGCTCAGAAATCGTTTTGGACGCATTCAATGGTACCTAGGTGACGAGGCTCAAGTAGAAGCTCGTTTTGATCCATTTGGAGATAGTGCTAATTTGGACGCAAGATGGGTACGCTGTTTGCATCGAACGTACCATAGGGTTGGAAATCATTTTGGACGCACCCAATGGAACTTCTAGGTGATGTGGGTCAGGTGGAATCTCACTTCTTTTCATTTGGAGACAGTGTTAGGGTCGATGCAAGATAGGTGCAAGGTTTGCGCTAGATGTACCATAGGCTTAGAAATCATTTTGGGCACACCTAATGGTACCACGAGGTGACAAGGATCAAGTGGAAGATTGTTTTGGTCGGTTTGGAGATAATGCTAATCTTGACGCAAGATAGGTGTACGGTTTGCGTCGAACATAACATAGGCTCAGAAATCATTTTGGACGCACCCAATGGAACTCCTAGGTGACGTGGGTCACGTGGAATCTCACTTCTTTCTGTTTGGAGACAGTGTTAGTGTCAGTGCAAGATAGGTGTATGGTTTGCGCCAAACGTACCATCGGCTCAGAAATTGTTTTGGTCGCACCCGATGGTACTCCTAGGTGACGAGGCTCAAGTGAAAGCTTATTTCAGTCTGTTTGGAGATAGTGCTAATCTTGACGCAAGATAGGTGCATGGTTTGCGTCCAATGTACTATAGGCTCGGATATCATTTTTGACGCACCCGATGGAACTCCTAGGTGATGTGGGTCATTTGGAATCTTGCTTCCTTCCCATTGGAGACAGTGTTAGTGTCGGTGCAAGATAGGTGCATGGTTTTTGCTAGACATACAATAGGCTTAGAAATCATTTTGGATGCACTCAGTGGTACCACTAGGTGACGGGGCTCAAGTGGAAGCTCGTTTTGGTCCTTTTGAACATAGTGCTAATCTTGACGCAAGATAGGTGCACGGTTTGCGTCGAGTGTACCATAGGCCCAAAAATTGTTTTAGATGCACCCAAAGGACTCCTAGGTTACATGGGTCATGTGGAATCTCACTTCTTTCTCTTTGAAGATAGTGTTAGTGTTGGTGCAAGATAGGTGCACGGTTTGCGCCAAACGTACCATTAGCTCAGAAATCATTTTGGATGCACCATTTGGTACTCCTAGGGGACGAGGCTCAAGTGAAAGCTCGTTTCGGTCGGTTTGGTGATACTGCTAGTCTTGATGCAAGATGTGTGTGTTGTTTGTGTCGAACGTATCATAGGCTCGGACATCGTTTTGGACGCACCCAATGGAACTCCAAGGTGATAAGGGTCATGTGTAATCTCACTTTTTTATGTTTGGAGATAGTGTTAGTGTCAGTGCAAGATAGGTGCATGGTTTGCGCCAAACGTACCATCAGCTCAGAAATCATTTTGGATGCATTCGATGGTACCACTAGGTGACGAGGCTCAAGTGAAAGCTTGTTTCAGTCTATTTGGAGATAGTGCTAATCCTCATGCAAGATACATACGCGGTTTGCGTTGAACGTACCATAGGGTTGGAATTCATTTTGGACGCACCCAATGGAACTCCTAGGTGACATGGGTCATGTGGAATCTACTTCTTTCCATTTGTAGACAGTGTTAGCGTCGGTGCAAGATAGGTGCAAGGTTTGCGCTAGATGTACCTAGGCTCAGAAATCATTTTGGACGCAATTGATGGTACCACTAGGTGATGAGGATCAAGTGGAAGCTCGTTTCGGTCGGTTTGGTGATAATGCTGATCTTGACGCAATATAGGTGAACGGATTGTGTCAAACATAACATAGGCTCGGAAATCTTTTTGGACGCACCCAATGGAACTCCTAGGTGACATGGGTCATGTGGAATTTCACTTCTTTCCGTTTGGAGACAGTGTTAGTGTCGGTGCAAGATAGGTGCACGGTTTGCGCCAAACGTACCATCGGCTCTGAAATCGTTTTGGTCATACCCGATGGTACTCCTAGGCGACGAGGCTAAAGTGAAAGCTTGTTTCAGTCCGTTTGGAGATAGTGTTAATCGTGACGTGGGATAGGTGCGCTGTTTGCGTCAAACGTACCATAGGTTCGGACATCATTTTGGACGCACCCAATGGAACTCCTAGGTGACAAGGGTCGTGTGTAATCTCACTTTTTTTTGTTTGGAGACAGTGTTAGTGTCGGTGCAAGATAGGTGCACAGTTTGCGCCAAACGTACCATTGGCTCTGAAATCATTTTGGTCGAACCCGATGGTACTCCTAGGTGACGAGGCTAAAGTGAAAGCTTGTTTCGGTCTGTTTGGAGATAGTGCTAGTCTTGACGCAAGATAGGTGCGCTGTTTGCGTCAAACGTACCATAGGTTTGGACATCATTTTGGACGCACCCAATGGAACTCCTAGGTGACAAGGGTCGAGTGTAATCTCACTTTTTTTTGTTTGGAGATAGTGTTAGTGTCGATGCAAGATAGGTGCACGGTTTGCGCCAAACGTACCATCGGCTCAGAAATTATTTTGGATGCATTCGATGGTACCACTAAGTGACAAGGCTCAAGTGAAAGCTCATTTCAGTCCGTTTGGAGATAGTGCTAATCTTGATGCAAGATAGGTGCACGGTTTGCGTCGAACATACCATAGGGTTGGGTAATCGTTTTGGACGCACCCAATGGAACCCTTAGGTGACGTGGGTCATGTGGAATCTCACTTCCTTCCATTTGGAGACAGTGTTAGCGTTGGTGCAAGATAGGTGCAAGGTTTGCGCTAGATGTGCTATAGGCTCAGAAATCATTTTGGACGCACCTGATGGTACCACTAGGTGACGAGGATCAAGTGGAAGCTCATTTCGGTCGGTTTGGAGATAATGCTAATCTTGACACAAGATAGGTGCACGGTTTGCGTCAAACATAACATAGGATCAAAAATCATTTTGGACACACACATTGGAACTCCTAGGTGATGTGGGTCATGTGGAATCTCACTTCTTTCCATTTGGAGATAGTGTTAGTTTCCGTGCAAGATAGGTGCACGGTTTGCGCCAAACGTACCATCGGCTCAGAAATCGTTTTGGTCGCACCCGATGGTACTCCTAGGTGACGAGGCTCAAGTGAAAGCTTGTTTTTGTCCGTTTGGAGATAGTGCTAATCTTGACGCAAGATAGGTGCATGGTTTGTGTCAAACGTACCATAGGCTCAGAAATCATTTTCGACGCACCCGATAGAACTCCTAGGTGATGTGGGTCATTTGGAATCTTGCTTCCTTCCCTTTGGAGATAGTGTTAGTGTCGGTGTAAGATAGGTGCATGGTTTGCGCAAGACATACAATAGGCTTAGAAATCATTTTGGATGCACTCAATGGTACCACTAGGTGACGAGGCTCAAGTGGAAGCTTGTTTCGGTCATTTTGAACATAGTGCTAATCTTGACACAAGATAGGTGCATACTTTGCGTCGAGTGTACCATAGGCTTAGAAATTGTTTTAGATGCACCCGAAGGAACTCCTAGGTGATGTGGGTCATGTGGAATCTCACTTCTTTCTCTTTGGAGATAGTGGTAGTGTTGGTACAAGATAGGTGCATAGTTTGCGCCAAATGTACCATCGGCTCAGAAATCATTTTGGACACACCCTTTGGTAGTCCTAGGTTACGAGGCACAAGTGAAAGCTCGTTTCGGTCCGTTTGCAGATAGTGCTAGTCTTGATGCAAGATAGGTGCGCTGTTTGTGTCGAACATAGCATAGGCTAGGACATCATTTTGAACGCACCCAATGGAACTCCTAGTTGACAAGGGTCGTGTGTACTCTCACTTTTTTCTGTTTGGACACTGTGTTAGTGTCGGTGCAAGATAGGTGCACGGTTTGCGCCAAACGTACCATCGGCTCAGAAATCATTTTGGACGCACCCGATGGTACTCCAAGGTGATGAGGCTCAAGTGAAAGCTTGTTTCAGTCCGTTTGGAGATAGTGCTAATCTTGACGCAAGATAGGTGCGCGATTTGCGTCGAACATACCATAGGGTTGGAAATCATTTTGGACGCACCCAATGGACCTCCTAGGTGACATGGGTCATGTGGAATCTACTTCTTTGCATTTGGAGACAGTGTTAGCGTCGGTGCAAGATAGGTGCAAGGTTTGCGCTAGATGTACCATAGGCTTAGAAATCATTTTGGACACACTCGATGGTACCACTAGGTGACGAGGATTAAGTGGAAGCTCATTTCGGTCGGTTTGAAGATAATGCTAATCTTGACGCAAGATAGGTGTACGGTTTACATCGAACATAACCTAGGCTCAGAAATCATTTTGGACGCACCCAATGGAACTCCTAGGTGACGTGGGTCATGTGGAATCTCAGTTCTTTCCATTGGGAGACAGTGTTAGTGTCGGTGCAAGATAGGTGCATGGTTTGCGCCAAACATACCATCGGCTTAGAAATCGTTTTGGTCACACCCGATGGTACTCCTAGGTCATGAGGCTCAAGTGAAAGCTTGTTTCAGTCTGTTTGGAGATAGTGTTAATCGTGACGCAGGATAGGTGCATGATTTGCATCTAACGTACCATCGACTCGGAAATCATTTTTGACGCACCTGATGGAACTCCTAGGTGATGTGGTTCGTTTGGAATCTTGCTTCCTTCCCTTTGGAGACAGTGTTAGTGTCGGTGCAAGATAGGTGCATGGTTTGCGCTAGACATACAATAGGCTTAGAAATCATTTTGGACGCAGTCAATGGTACCACTAGGTGACGAGGCTCAAGTGGAAGCTCATTTCAGTCCTTTTGAACATAGTGCTAATCTTGACGCAAGATAGGTGCACAATTTGCGTCGAGTGTACCATAGGCTTAGAAATTGTTTTAGATGCACCCGAAGGAACTCCTAGGTGATGTGGATCATGTGGAATCTCACTTCTTTCTCTTTGGAGATAGTGTTAGTGTTGGTACAAGATAGGTGCATGGTTTGCGCCAAATGTACCATCAGCTCAGAAATCATTTTGGACGCACCCTTTGGTAGTCCTAGGTTACGAGGCTCAAGTGAAAGCTCGTTTCGGTCCATTTGGAGATAGTGCTAGTCTTGACGCAAGATAGGTGCGCTGTTTGTGTCGAACATACCATAGGCTAGGACATCATTTTGGACGCACCTAATGGAACTCCTAGTTGACAAGGGTCGTGTGTACTCTCACTTTTTTCTGTTTGGACACTATGTTAGTGTCGGTGCAAGATAGGTGCACGGTTTGCGCCAAACGTACCATCGGCTCAGAAATCATTTTGGACGCACCCGATGGTACTCCTAGGTGATGAGGCTCAAGTGAAAGCTTGTTTCAGTCCGTTTGGAGATAGTGCTAATCTTGACGCAAGATAGGTGCGCGGTTTGCGTCGAACGTACCATAGGGTTGGAAATCATTTTGGACGCACCCAATGGACCTCCTAGGTGACATGGGTCATGTGGAATCTACTTCTTTGCATTTGGAGATAGTGTTAGCGTCGGTGCAAGATAGGTGCAAGGTTTGCGCTAGATGTACCATAGGCTTAGAAATCATTTTGGACACACCCGATGGTACCACTGGGTGACGAGGATCAAGTAGAAGCTCATTTCGGTCGGTTTGAAGATAATGCTAATCTTGACGCAAGATAGGTGTACGGTTTACGTCGAACATAACATAGGCTCAGAAATCATTTTGGACGCACCCAATGGAACTCCTAGGTGACATGGGTCATGTGGAATCTCAGTTCTTTCCATTGGGAGACAGTGTTAGTGTCGATGCAAGATAGGTGCACGGTTTGCGCCAAACATACCATCGGCTTAGAAATCATTTTGGTCACACCCGATGGTACTCCTAGGTCATGAGGCTCAAGTGAAAGCTTGTTTCAGTCCGTTTGGAGATAGTGTTAATCGTGACGCGGGATAGGTGCATGATTTGCATCTAACGTACCATCGACTCGGAAATCATTTTCGACGCACCTGATGGAACTCCTAGGTTATGTGGGTCATTTGGAATCTTGCTTCCTTCCCTTTGGAGACAGTGTTAGTGTCGGTGCAAGATAGGTGCATGGTTTGCGCTAGACATACAATAGGCTCAGAAATCATTTTGGACGCAGTCAATGGTACCACTAGGTGACGAGGCTCAAGTGGAAGCTCATTTCAGTCCTTTTGAACATAGTGCTAATCTTGACGCAAGATAGGTGCACAGTTTGCGTCGAGTGTACCATAGGCTTAGAAATTGTTTTAGATGCACCCGAAGGAACTCCTAGGTGATGTGGGTCATGTGGAATCTCACTTCTTTCTCTTTGGAGATAGTGTTAGTGTTGGTACAAGATAGGTGCACGGTTTGCGCCAAATGTACCATCGGCTCAGAAATCATTTTGGACGCACCCTTTGGTAGTCCTAGGTTACGAGGCTCAAGTGAAAGCTCGTTTTAGTCTATTTGGAGATAGTGCTAGTCTTGACGCAAGATAGGTGCACTGTTTGTGTCGAACATAGCATAGGCTAGGACATCATTTTGGACGCACCCAATGGAACTCCTAGTTGACAAGGGTCGTGTGTACTCTCACTTTTTTCTGTTTGGACACTGTGTTAGTGTCGGTGCAAGATAGGTGCACGGTTTGCGCCAAATGTACCATCGGCTCAGAAATCATTTTGGACGCACCCGATGGTACTCCTAGGTGATGAGGCTCAAGTGAAAGCTTGTTTCAGTCCATTTGGAGATAGTGCTAATCTTGACACAAGATAGGTGCGCGGTTTGCGTCGAACGTACCATAGGGTTGGAAATCATTTTGGACGCACCCAATGGACCTCCTAGGTGACATGGGTCATGTGGAATCTACTTCTTTGCATTTGGAGACAGTGTTAGCGTCGGTGCAAGATAGGTGCAAGGTTTGCGCTAGATGTATCATAGGCTTAGAAATCATTTTGGACACACCCGATGGTACCACTGGGTGACGAGGATCAAGTGGAAGCTCATTTCGGTCGGTTTGAAGATAATGCTAATCTTGACGCAAGATAGGTGTACGGTTTACGTCGAACATAACATAGGCTCAGAAATCATTTTGGACGCACCCAATGGAACTCCTAGGTGACGTGGGTCATGTGGAATCTCAGTTCTTTCCATTGGGAGACAGTGTTAGTGTCGGTGCAAGATAGGTGCACGGTTTGCGCCAAACATACCATCGGCTTAGAAATCGTTTTGGTCACACCCGATGGTACTCCTAGGTCATGAGGCTCAAGTGAAAGCTTGTTTCAGTCTGTTTGGAGATAGTGTTAATCGTGACGCGGGATAGGTGCATGATTTGCATCTAACGTACCATCGACTCGGAAATCATTTTCGACGCACCTGATGGAACTCCTAGGTGATGTGGGTCGTTTGGAATCTTGCTTCCTTCCCTTTGGAGACAGTGTTAGTGTCGGTGCAAGATAGGTGCATGGTTTGCGCTAGACATACAATAGGCTCAGAAATCATTTTGGACGCAGTCAATGGTACCACTAGGTGACGAGGCTCAAGTGGAAGCTCATTTCAGTCCTTTTGAACATAGTGCTAATCTTGATGCAAGATAGGTGCATAGTTTGTGTCGAGTGTACCATAGGCTCATAAATTGTTTTAAATGCACCCAACGGAACTCTTAGGTGACATGGGTCATGTGGAATCTCACTTCTTTCTGTTTGGCGATGGTGTTAGCATCGGTGAAGATAGGTGCATGGTTTGCGCCAAATGTACCATCGGCTAAGAAATCATTTTGGACACACCCTTTGGTAGTCCACGGTGACGAGGCTCAAGTGAAAGCTCGTTTCGGTCCATTTGGAGACAGTGCTAGTCTTGACGCAAGATAGGTGCGCTATTTGCGTCAAACGTACCATAGGTTTGAACATCATTTTGGACGCACCCAATGGAACTCCTAGGTGACAAGGGTTGTGTGTAATCTCACTTTTTTTGTTTGGAGACAGTGTTAGTGTCGGTGCAAGATAGGTGCACGGTTTGCGCCAAACGTACCATCGGCTCAAAAATCATTTTGGATGCATTCGATGGTACCACTAGGTGATGAGGCTCAAGTGAAAGCTCGTTTCAGTCCATTTGAAGATAGTGGTAATCTTGATGCAAGATAGGTGCATGGTTTGCGTCGAACATACCATAGGGTTGGGTAATCGTTTTCGACGCACCCGATAAAACTCCTAGGTGATGTGGATCATTTGGAATCTTGCTTCCTTCCCTTTGGAGACAGTGTTAGTGTCGGTGTAAGATTGGTGCATGGTTTGCACAAGACATACAATAGGCTTAGAAATCATTTTGGATGCACTCAATGGTACCACTAGGTGACGAGGCTCAAGTGGAAGCTTGTTTTGGTCATTTTGAACATAGTGCTAATCTTGACACAAGATAGGTGCACAGTTTGCGTCGAGTGTACCATAGGCTTAGAAATTGTTTTAGATGCACCCGAAGGAACTCCTAGGTGACGTGGGTCATGTGGAATCTCCCTTCTTTCTCTTTGGAGATAGTGTTAGTGTCGGTGCGAGATAGGTGCATGGTTTGCGCAAAACGTACCATCGGCTCAGAAATCATTTTGGACGCACCCTTTGGTAGTCATAGGTTACGAGGCTCAAGTGAAAGCTCGTTTCGGTCTGTTTGGAGATAGTGCTAGTCTTGACGCAAGATAGGTGCGCTGTTTGCGTCGAACATAGCATAGGCTAGAAAATCATTTTGGACGCACCCAATGGAACTCCTAGGTGACAAGGGTCATGTGTACTCTCACTTTTTCTGTTTCGACACTGTGTTAGTGTCGGTGCAAGATAGGTGCACGGTTTGCGCCAAACATACCATCGACTCAGAAATCATTTTGGACGTACTCGATGGTACTCCTAGGTGATGAGGCTCAAGTGAAAGCTTGTTTCAGTCCGTTTGGAGATAGTGCTAATCTTGACGCAAGATAGGTGCGCGGTTTGCGTCGAACGTACCATAGGGTTGGAAATCATTTTGGATGCACCCAATGGACCTCCTAGGTGACATGGGTCATGTGGAATCTACTTCTTTGCATTTGGAGATAGTGTTAGCGTCGGTGCAAGATAGGTGCAAGGTTTGCGCTAGATGTACCATAGTCTTAGAAATCATTTTGGACACACCCAATGGTACCACTGGGTGACGAGGATCAAGTGGAAGCTCATTTCGGTCGGTTTGAAGATAATGCTAATCTTGACGCAAGATAGGTGTACGGTTTACGTCGAACATAACATAGGCTCAGAAATCATTTTGGACGCACCCAATGGAACTCCTAGGTGACATGGGTCATGTGGAATCTCAGTTCTTTCCATTGGGAGACAGTGTTAGTGTCGATGCAAGATAGGTGCACGGTTTGCGCCAAACATACCATCGGCTTAGAAATCGTTTTGGTCACACCCGATGGTACTCCTAGGTCATGAGGCTCAAGTGAAAGCTTGTTTCAGTCCGTTTGGAGATAGTGTTAATCGTGATGCGGGATAGGTGCATGATTTGCATCTAACGTACCATCGACTCGGAAATCATTTTCGACGCACCTGATGGAACTCCTAGGTTATGTGGGTCGTTTGGAATCTTGCTTCCTTCCCTTTGGAGACAGTGTTAGTGTCGGTGCAAGATAGGTGCATGGTTTGCGCTAGACATACAATAGGCTCAGAAATCATTTTGGACGCAGTCAATGGTACCACTAGGTGATGAGGCTCAAGTGGAAGCTCATTTCAGTCCTTTTGAACATAGTGCTAATCTTGATGCAAGATAGGTGCACAGTTTGCGTCAAGTGTACCATAGGCTTAGAAATTGTTTTAGATGCACCCGAAGGAACTCCTAGGTGATGTGGGTCATGTGGAATCTCACTTCTTTCTCTTTGGAGATAGTGTTAGTGTTGGTACAAGATAGGTGCACGGTTTGCGCCAAATGTACCATCGGCTCAGAAATCATTTTGGACGCACCCTTTGGTAGTCCTAGGTTACGAGGCTCAAGTGAAAGCTCGTTTCAGTCTATTTGGAGATAGTGCTAGTCTTGACGCAAGATAGGTGCGCTGTTTGTGTCGAACATAGCATAGGCTAGGACATCATTTTGGACGCACCCAATGGAACTCCTAGTTGACAAGGGTCGTGTGTACTCTCACTTTTTTCTGTTTGGACACTGTGTTAGTGTCGGTGCAAGATAGGTGCACGGTTTGCGCCAAATGTACCATCGGCTCAGAAATCATTTTGGACGCACCCGATGGTACTCCTAGGTGATGAGGCTCAAGTGAAAGCTTGTTTCAGTCCATTTGGAGATAGTGCTAATCTTGACACAAGATAGGTGCGCGGTTTGCGTCGAACATACCATAGGGTTGGAAATCATTTTGGACGCACCCAATGGACCTCCTAGGTGACATGGGTCATGTGGAATCTACTTCTTTGCATTTGGAGACAGTGTTAGCGTCGGTGCAAGATAGGTGCAAGGTTTGTGCTAGATGTATCATAGGCTTAGAAATCATTTTGGACACACCCGATGGTACCACTGGGTGACGAGGATCAAGTGGAAGCTCATTTCGGTCGGTTTGAAGATAATGCTAATCTTGACGCAAGATAGGTGTACGGTTTACGTCGAACATAACATAGGCTCAGAAATCATTTTGGACGCACCCAATGGAACTCCTAGGTGACGTGGGTCATGTGGAATCTCAGTTCTTTCCATTGGGAGACAGTGTTAGTGTCGGTGCAAGATAGGTGCACGGTTTGCGCCAAACATACCATCGGCTTAGAAATCGTTTTGGTCACACCCGATGGTACTCCTAGGTCATGAGGCTCAAGTGCAAGCTTGTTTCAGTCTGTTTGGAGATAGTGTTAATCGTGACGCGGGATAGGTGCATGATTTGCATCTAACGTACCATTGACTCGGAAATCATTTTCGACGCACCTGATGGAACTCCTAGGTGATGTGGGTCGTTTGGAATCTTGCTTCCTTCCCTTTGGAGACAGTGTTAGTGTCGGTGCAAGATAGGTGCATGGTTTGCGCTAGACATACAATAGGCTCAGAAATCATTTTGGACGCAGTCAATGGTACCACTAGGTGACGAGGCTCAAGTGGAAGCTCATTTCAGTCCTTTTGAACATAGTGCTAATCTTGATGCAAGATAGGTGCACAGTTTGTGTCGAGTGTACCATAGGCTCATAAATTGTTTTAAATGCACCCGACGGAACTCTTAGGTGACATGGGTCATGTGGAATCTCACTTCTTTCTGTTTGGCGATGGTGTTAGCATCGGTGAAGATAGGTGCATGGTTTGCGCCAAATGTACCATCGGCTAAGAAATCATTTTGGACGCACCCTTTGGTAGTCCACGATGACGAGGCTCAAGTGAAAGCTCGTTTCGGTCCTTTTGGAGACAGTGCTAGTCTTGACGCAAGATAGGTGCGCTGTTTGCGTCAAACGTACC
Source organism: Miscanthus floridulus (assembly GCF_019320115.1). NCBI lineage: Eukaryota > Viridiplantae > Streptophyta > Magnoliopsida > Poales > Poaceae > Miscanthus > Miscanthus floridulus. Next base: position 59,075,329 of record NC_089586.1, on the reverse strand, counting down.
ATAGGTTTGAACATCATTTTGGACGCACCCAATGGAACTCCTAGGTGACAAGGGTCGTGTGTAATCTCACTTTTTTTGTTTGGAGACAGTGTTAGTGTCGGTGCAAGATAGGTGCACGGTTTGCGCCAAACGTACCAACGGCTCAAAAATCATTTTGGATGCATTCGATGGTACCACTAGTTGATGAGGCTCAAGTGAAAGCTCGTTTCAGTCCATTTGAAGATAGTGCTAATCTTGATGCAAGATAGGTGCATGGTTTGCGTCGAACATACCATAGGGTTGGGTAATCGTTTTCGACGCACCCGATAAAACTCCTAGGTGATGTGGATCATTTGGAATCTTGCTTCCTTCCCTTTGGAGACAGTGTTAGTGTCGGTGTAAGATTGGTGCATGGTTTGCACAAGACATACAATAGGCTTAGAAATCATTTTGGATGCACTCAATGGTACCACTAGGTGACGAGGCTCAAGTGGAAGCTTGTTTTGGTCATTTTGAACATAGTGCTAATCTGGACACAAGATAGGTGCACAGTTTGCGTCGAGTGTACCATAGGCTTAGAAATTGTTTTAGATGCACCCGAAGGAACTCCTAGGTGACGTGGGTCATGTGGAATCTCCCTTCTTTCTCTTTGGAGATAGTGTTAGTGTCGGTGCGAGATAGGTGCACGGTTTGCGCCAAACGTACCATCGGCTCAGAAATCATTTTGGATGCACCCTTTGGTAGTCATAGGTTACGAGGCTCAAGTGAAAGCTCGTTTTGGTCTGTTTGGAGATAGTGCTAGTCTTGATGCAAGATAGGTGCGCTGTTTGCATCGAACATAGCATAGGCTAGAAAATCATTTTGGACGCACCCAATGGAACTCCTAGGTGACAAGGGTCATGTGTACTCTCACTTTTTCTGTTTCGACACTGTGTTAGTGTCGGTGCAAGATAGGTGCACGGTTTGCGCCAAACATACCATCGACTCAGAAATCATTTTGGACGTACTCGATGGTACTCCTAGGTGATGAGGCTCAAGTGAAAGCTTGTTTCAGTCCGTTTGGAGATAGTGCTAATCTTGACGCAAGATAGGTGCGCGGTTTGCGTCGAACGTACCATAGGGTTGGAAATCATTTTGGATGCACCCAATGGACCTCCTAGGTGACATGGGTCATGTGGAATCTACTTCTTTGCATTTGGAGACAGTGTTAGCGTCGGTGCAAGATAGGTGCAAGGTTTGCGCTAGATGTACCATAGTCTTAGAAATCATTTTGGACACACCCGATGGTACCACTGGGTGACGAGGATCAAGTGGAAGCTCGTTTCGGTCAGTTTGAAGATAATGCTAATCTTGACGCAAGATAGGTGCACGGTTTGCGTTGAACATAACATAGGCTCAGAAATCATTTTGGACGCACCCAATGGAACTCCTAGGTGACGTGGGTCATGTGGAATCTCAGTTCTTTCTATTGGGAGATAGTGTTAGTGTCTGTGCAAGATAGGTGCACGGTTTGCGCCAAACGTACCATCGGCTTAGAAATCGTTTTGGTCACACCCGATGGTACTCCTAGGTGACGAGGCTCAAGTGAAAGCTCGTTTTAGTCCATTTGGAGATAATGTTAATCGTGACGTGGGATAGGTGCCCGATTTGCGTCTAACGTACCATCGACTCGGAAATCATTTTCAACGCACCTGATGGAACTCCTGGGTGATGTGGGTCGTTTGGAATCTTGCTTCCTTCCCTTTGGAGACAGTGTTAGTGTCGGTGCAAGATAGGTGCATGGTTTGCGCTAGACATACAATAGGCTCAGAAATCATTTTGGACACACTCAATGGTACCACTTGGTGACGAGGCTCAAGTGGAAGCTCATTTCAGTCCTTTTGAACATAGTGCTAATCTTGACGCAAGATAAGTGCACAGTTTGCGTCGAGTGTACCATAGGCTCAGAAATTGTATTAGATGCACCCGACGGAACTCTTAGGTGACGTGGGTCATGTGGAATTTCACTTCTTTCTGTTTGGAGATGGTGTTAGTGTCGGTGAAGATAAGTGCATGGTTTGCGCCAAATGTACCATTGGCTAAGAAATCATTTTGGACGCACCCTTTGGTACTCCATGGTGACGAGGCTCAAGTGAAAGCTCATTTTGGTCCATTTGGAGATAGTGCTAGTCTTGACGCAAGATAGTTGCGCTGTTTGCGTCAAACGTACCATAGGTTCGGACATCATTTTGGACGCACCCAATGGAACTCCTAGGTGACAAGGGTCGTGTGTAATCTCACTTTTTTTGTTTGGAGACAGTGTTAGTGTCGGTGCAAGATAGGTGCACGGTTTGCGCCAAACGTACCATCGGCTCAAAAATCATTTTGGATGCATTCGATGGTACCACTAGGTGATGAGGCTCAAGTGAAAGCTCGTTTCAGTCCATTTGAAGATAGTGCTAATCTTGATGCAAGATAGGTGCATGGTTTGCGTCGAACATACCATAGGGTTGGGTAATCGTTTTCGACGCACCCGATAAAACTCCTAGGTGATGTGGGTCATTTGGAATCTTGCTTCCTTCCCTTTGGAGACAGTGTTAGTGTCGGTGTAAGATTGGTGCATGGTTTGCGCAAGACATACAATAGGCTTAGAAATCATTTTGGATGCACTTAATGGTACCACTAGGTGACGAGGCTCAAGTGGAAGCTTGTTTTGGTCATTTTGAACATAGTGCTAATCTTGACACAAGATAGGTGCACAGTTTGCGTCGAGTGTACCATAGGCTTAGAAATTGTTTTAGATGCACCCGAAGGAACTCCTAGGTGACGTGGGTCATGTGGAATCTCCCTTCTTTCTCTTTGGAGATAGTGTTAGTGTCGGTGCGAGATAGGTGCACGGTTTGCGCCAAACGTACCATCGACTCAGAAATCATTTTGGACGCACCCTTTGGTAGTCCTAGGTTACGAGGCTCAAGTGAAAGCTCGTTTCGGTCTGTTTGGAGATAGTGCTAGTCTTGACACAAGATAGGTGCGCTGTTTGCGTCGAACATAGCATAGGCTAGGACATCATTTTGGACGCACCCAATGGAACTCCTAGGTGACAAGGGTCATGTGTACTCTCACTTTTTCTGTTTGGACACTGTGTTAGTGTCGGTGCAAGATAGGTGCACGGTTTGCGCCAAACATACCATCGGCCAGAAATCAGTTTGGACATACCCGATGGTACTCCTAGGTGATGAGGCTCAAGTGAAAGCTTGTTTCAGTCCGTTTGGAGATAGTGCTAATCTTGACGCAAGATAGGTGCGCGGTTTGCGTCGAACGTACCATAGGGTTGGAAATCATTTTGGATGCACCCAATGGACCTCCTAGGTGACATGGGTCATGTGGAATCTACTTCTTTGCATTTGGAGACAGTGTTAGCGTCGGTGCAAGATAGGTGCAAGGTTTGCGCTAGATGTACCATAGTCTTAGAAATCATTTTGGACACACCCGATGGTACCACTGGGTGACGAGGATCAAGTGGAAGCTCGTTTTTTTTGTTTGGAGACAGTGTTAGTGTCGGTGCAAGATAGGTGCATGGTTTGCGCCAAACGTACCATCGGCTCAGATATCATTTTGGATGCATTCGATGGTACCACTAGGTGACGAGGCTCAGGTGAAAGCTCGTTTCAGTCCATTTGGAGATAGTGCTAATCTTGATGCAAGATAGGTGCATGGTTTGCGTCGAACATACCATAGGGTTGGGTAATCATTTTGGACGCACCCAATGGAACCCCTAGGTGACGTGGGTCATGTGGAATCTCACTTCCTTCCAATTGGAGATAGTGTTAGCGTTGGTGCATGATAGGTGCAAGGTTTGCGCTAGATGTGCCATAGGCTCAGAAATCATTTTGGACGCACCCGATGGTACCACTAGGCGACGAGGATCAAGTGGAAGCTCGTTTCGGTCGGTTTGGAGATAATGCTAATCTTGACACAAGATAGGTGCACGGTTTGCGTCGAACATAACATTGGATTAGAATTCATTTTGGACGCACCCATTGGAACTCCTAGGTGATGTGGGTCATGTGGAATCTCACTTCTTTCCATTGGGAGATAGTGTTAGTGTCGGTGCAAGATAGGTGCACGGTTTGCGCCAAATGTACCATCGGCTTAGAAATCATTTTGGTCACACTCGATGGTACTCCTAGGTGACGAGGCTCAAGTGAAAGCTTGTTTCAGTCCATTTGGAGGTAGTGTTAAACATGACGCAGGATAGGTGCACGATTTGCGTCTAACATACCATCGGCTCAGAAATAATTTTCGACGCACCTGAAGGAACTCCTAGGTGATGTGGGTCATTTGGAATCTTGCTTCCTTCCCTTTGGAGACAGTGTTAGTGTCGGTGCAAGATAGGTGCATGGTTTGTGCTAGACATACAATTTGCTCATAAATCATTTTGGACGCACTCGATGGTTCCTCTAGGTGACGAGGCTTAACAGGAAGCTCATTTCGGTCCTTTTGAACATAGTGCTAATCTTGATGCAAGATAGGTGCACGATTTGTGTCGAGTGTACCAGTGGCTCAGAACTTGTTTTAGACGCACCTGAAGGAACTCCTAGGTGATGAGGGTCATGTGGAATCTCACTTCTTTCTATTTGGAGATAGTGTTAGTGTCGGTGCGAGACAGGTGCATGGTTTGCGCCAAACGTACCATCAGCTAAGAAATCATTTTGGACGCACCCTTTGGTACTCCACGGTGACGAGGCTCAAGTGAAAGCTCATTTCGGTCCATTTGGAGATAGTGCTAGTCTTGATGCAAGATAGGTGCGCTGTTTGCATCAAACGTACCATAGGTTCGGACATCATTTTGGACGCACCCAATGGAACTCCTAGGTGACAAGGGTCGTGTGTAATCTCACTTTTTTTGTTTGGAGACAGTGTTAGTGTCGGTGCAAGATAGGTGCATGGTTTGCGCCAAACGTACCATCGGCTCAAAAATCATTTTGGATGCATTCGATGGTACCACTAGGTGATGAGGCTCAAGTGAAAGCTTGTTTCTTTCCGTTTGGAGATAGTGCTAATCTTGATGCAAGATAGGTGCACGGTTTGCGGCGAACATATCATAGGGTTGGGTAATCATTTTGGACGCACCCAATGGAACCCCTAGGTGACGTGGGTCATGTGGAATCTCACTTCCTTCCATTAGGAGACAGTGTTAGCGTTGGTGCAAGATAGGTGCAAGGTTTGCGCTAGATGTGCCATAGGATCAGAAATCATTTTGGACGCACCCGATGGTACCACTAGGTGACGAGGATCAAGTGGAAGCTCGTTTCGGTCGGTTTGGAGATAATGCTAATCTAGACACAAGATAGGTGCACGGTTTGTGTCAAACATAACATAGGATCAGAAATCATTTTGGATGCACCCATTGGAACTCCTAGGTGACGTGGGTCATGTGGAATCTCACTTCTTTCTGTTTGGATACAATGTTAGTTTTCGTGCAAGATAGGTGCATGGTTTGCGCCAAACGTACCATCGGCTTAGAAATCGTTTTGGTCGCACCCGATGGTACTCCTAGGTGACGAGGCTCAAGTGAAAGCTTGTTTCAGTCCATTTGGAGATAGTGCTAATCATGACGCAAGATAGGTGCACAGTTTGCGTCGAATGTACCATAAGCTCGTAAATCGTTTTCGACGCATCCGATGGAACTCCTAGGTGATGTGGGTCATTTGGAATCTTGCTTCCTTCCGTTTGCAGACGGTGTTAGTGTCAGTGCAACATAGGTGCATGGTTTGTGCTAGACATACAATAGGCTCAGAAATCATTCTGGACGCACTCAATGGCACCACTAGGTGATGAGGCTCAAGTGGAAGCTCATTTTGGTCCTTGTGAACATAGTGCTAATATTGACGCAAGATAGGTGCACGGTTTGCATCGACTGTACCATAGGCTCAGAAATTGTTTTAGACGCCCCCGAAGGAACTCCTAGGTGATGTGGGTCATGTGGAATCTCACTTCTTTCTCTTTGGAGATAGTGTTAGTGTCGGTGCAAGATAGGTGCACGGTTTGCGCCAAACATACCATTGGCTCAGAAATCATTTTGGACGCACCCTTTGGTAGTCCTAGGTGACGAGGCTCAAGTGAAAGCTCATTTCGGTCCGTTTAGAGATAGTGCTAGTCTTGACGCAAGATAGGTGCACTGTTTACGTCGAACATACCATAGGCTTGGACATCGCTTTGGACGCACCCAATGGAACTCCTAGGTGACAAGGGTCATGTGTAATCTCACTTTTTTCTGTTTGGAGACAGTGTTAGTGTCGGTGCAAGATAGGTGCACGGTTTGCGCAAAACGTACCATCGGCTCAAAAATCATTTTGGACGGACCCGATGGTACTCCTAGGTGATGAGGCTAAAGTGAAAGCTCATTTTAGTCAGTTTGAAGATAGTGCTAATCTTGACGCAAGATAGGTGCGCGGTTTGCGCCAAACATACCATCGGCTTAGAAATCATTTTGGACGCACCCTTTGGTAGTCCTAGGTGACGAGGCTCAAGTGAAAGCTCGTTTCGGTTTGTTTGGACATTGTGCTAGTCTTGACACAAGATAGGTGCGCTGTTTGCGTCGAACATACCATAGGCTCGGGCATCATTTTGAACACACCCAATGGAACTCCTAGGTGACAAGGGTCGTGTGTAATCTCACTTTTTTCTGTTTGGAGACAGTGTTAGTGTCGGTGCTAGATAGGTGCACGGTTTGCGCCAAATGTACCATCGGCTCAGAAATCATTTTGGACGCACCTGATGGTACTCCTAGGTGATGAGGCTCAAGTGAAAGCTCATTTCAGTCCATTTGGAGATAGTGCTAATCTTGACGTAAGATAGGTGCGCGGTTTGCATCGAACGTACCATAGGGTTGGAAATCATTTTGGACACACCCAATGGAACTCCTAAGTGACATGGGTCATGTGGAATCTACTTCTTTCCATTTGGAGACAGTGTTAGCATCGGTGCAAGATAGGTGCAAGGTTTGAGCTAGATGTACCATAGGCTCATAAATCATTTTGGACGCACCCGATGGTACCACTAGGTGACGAGGATCAAGTGGAAACTCGTTTTAGTTGGTTTGGAGATAATCCTAATCTTGACGCAAGATAGGTGAATGGTTTGCGTCGAACATAACATAGGATTGCAAATCATTTTGGACACACCCAATGGAACTCCTAGGCGACGTGGGTCATGTGGAATCTCACTTCTTTCTGTTTGGCGATAGTATTAGTGTCGGTGCAAGATAGGTGCATAGTTTGGGCCAAATGTACCATCGGCTCAGAAATCATTTTGGTCGCACCCAATGGTACTCCTAGGTGACGAGGCTCAAGAGAAAGCTCGTTTTAGTCCATTTTGGAGATAGTGCTAATCTTGACGCAAGATAGGTGCACGGTTTGTGTCGAACGTACCATAGGCTCGGAAATCATTTTCAATGCACCGGATGGAACTCCAAGGTGATGTGGGTCATTTGGAATCTTGCATCCTTCCATTTGGAGACAGTGTTTGTGTCGGTGCAAGATAGGTGCATGGTTTGCGCTAGATATACAATAGGCTCAGAAATCGTTTTGGTC